>NC_136266.1:135659364-135714364 GCF_964187855.1 Myxine glutinosa | reverse complement strand
ATCGCCGGAGGCACTATAAAAGGCGCGCACGCAAAAGTGGGAGGAGAGAGTCGTGAGGAGTCAGTCAGTGGAGTCGGTGGTCAGTTGGTTGCGTTGGTTGCGGTGAGGAGTCGGTGGTGGTGGTCAGTTGGTTGCGTTGGTTGCGGTGAGGAGTCGGTGGTAAAGAGTGAGTGGACCAAGAACGAGTGGGGGGTTTGGACCAGACGCGTCAGATGAGGCCTGGCAAAGCACGCGACGTCCACAGCAGCCACAACAGCAGCGTGGGGCCTGAACGGCGGCTGCTAAACGCGCCGGTTGTGCTGCAGGACCCCCCTTGGACCTTCCTCTCCCTCCAGCCATCCACCTCCTGCCATTCAATCCTTCTTGTGTACGTGAGTTTGTTCTGTTTGTTCTGTCCTGGGTTAATTAAGTCTGTATAAGCTAGTATTTTCACTGTGTCACCTGCGTCTTATGTGCTTGTAAATAAACGTGACTGCTTTCTTTTTGCTTATGTGTGTAAATAGTCAATAAATTCAGTAGTATTTCCAAACCTTTCTTTGCCTTCGTTTTCCTCTTTGCATTCGTCGTTTTAGTCTTTTCCCTCATTGAGCAGCCGCGGTGCGATCTGGTCAACGTCGGGTGGAATCGGGTTCTAATCGGGGAGTAACTGTTCGGTCGCGGTTGGACCATCCGCTCGGCCCATCATACCATCTAAACCGCGATCAGTAACAATTGGTGTCTGGGAGTGGGATTCGAGGCCCGAACCAAATTTTTTAAAACGTCTAGAAAAAATTTGGTCAAAATTACGAGCTGCCGAAATTTTGTTGTTTTATAAAACCCGAATTTTGAGATCGCGCCATGGACAATCAAGGTGATCGGATGTCGGTGGGGGAGATAGACGGGGTAGGGGTAACCCAGGACTTCGGGGAAGAAAGGGAAGAGGAGAGCAATGAGGTGGTTGAGGGTGTTACAGGTGCACAAAATGGCGGCCTCGCGCACATGGTTATTGTGGCGCCAAATTTAGCCACGCCCGTGACCGTAGCAGCGCCGCCGATGGATTGGGGCCTTTTTATGATCCAAATGAAGGCCCTTATGGATGCTCAGAGTGAGCAAATGAAGGCTCAGAGTGAGCAAGTGGGGGGCGAAATGGGGGGCAGAATGGGAGAAATGGGGGAACGGCTAGAAGCTAAATTTGAGGGGTTAGACAAGAAATTTGGGAAGTTAGACAATAATTTTGAGGAGTTAGACAAGAAATTTGGGAAGTTAGACAATAATTTTGAGGGGTTAGACAACGGGATAAAAGAGGTAAAGAATGGGTTAACGGGGGTGGAAAATAGAATGGCTGCCCAGGAGAATCAGTTAGAGGGGGTAAAAAATGGGTTAGTGGGGTTAGAAAATAGGATGGAGGACAAATTGCGGGAGATAGGGGAGCAATCCGCCCGAGAAATTAAACAAATGGGAGAGCAGATAGAGGAGGTAAAAATCGGGGTAGAAACCAAACTGGATGCTCAGAGGGATGAATTGGGACAGATGAGGGTGGCATCTACAAAAGAGATGGAGGAGATGAAAGAGGGGATACGACGAGGTGTGAGTGAGGAGGTTTCGGGGCTACGCGAGGAGGTAAAGCGAGGTGAGAAGCGTATGGAGAAAGAGGTGAGAAATAATACGGCAAAGTTACAAGGGGGAATAGAAGATCTGACGGAGGAGGTGGAACAGCTGACGGAGGGACAAAAAGAACTAGTGGAGCAGGTTCAAAAGAACACTGCGGTACTAGGAGGGTTAAAGGCGACACAAAAAGAAATTAAAAACGAATTAATAGCGACACAGAGGCAATGTCAGATGGTACGTGAGGAACTGACAATGAGGGTGGACGAGGTGACAGAAGTAATGGAGACGAAGGACCGAGAGGTGAGGACGCACATAGAAACGGTTAAGGTGGCGTTAGAGGAAGAGATAGAGGGGGCGCACCGGGAGATGAAGGAGGTAAAGGAAAAATTAGAGGAGGTAAAGGAGGAGGTGGGTGAAATTAAGAAGAGACGGAGGGAAACTAAGAGGGAGATAAAGGAGGAGGTGATGGAATATGTGCAAGGTCGGTGCTCAACTCATAATGTGATGCTCACTAACCAAATAAAGAGTTTGCAGGTGGCAAAGGAGGTGCGGAGACGAGAGTGGAGGTGAGAGTAGTGAGAGTGACACGGAGCGTGAGTTGGTTATGACAGGTGAGCGAGGATGCACACCTGGAATGGTAGAGCGTGTGTGGGAATGCACACTTGAGTTGGTCGTGAGGCACGTGGTTGGGTGTGCGAGTGAAAGCACACCTGTGATGGTCACAGAGGAGGTGACCGAGGAAGGGGCGCGAAGAGGTGTGTTGGTGAGGTGTGCGAGCGACGAATGTGTGCCAAGGTGTTCGGTGGTCAGGTGTGTGACCAAGTCGGTGAGCGGGATGAGTGTACCGAGGTGTGTAAGGAAAGGTACGAGGAGCATGGGAACAGCTGGAGGTATGAGCAAGAAAGGGGTAGCGTATGCATGTAAGCATGCAGGTGAAGCATCGACGGTAACCGGGTTAGAGGTTAGAACGACTTATAGCCGAATCGGGCCCTCGGTGCACGTCGGGCAGCTTCGCGTGCCGCGAGGACCAGCGGGGATCCGAACCACGGCGGTTTCGAAAGAACCGCTGTACGCGATCCACGCTGTGCCTCGCTTGGAACGGCCGCGTCCGAGCTCCACTAGGCGGAGCGGGCAGCCCGATAGGAAGGGTCGTCATGGCGACCACTTTCTTTTGAGACGTGCCGGCAGGTCGAGATCGGGCAATTGGATGGCTCCGCGCCGAGGTGGTGCGTGGGATCTCGGCACGGGTAAGCCCCCGTCCCTGCACCGAGTGCCGGACGCATCCAGCCGCCGGCACCAAAGAACCCGCATTCATTGCTCGGCTGTACGAAGCCGAGCTTTAGAAGGCAATTGGCGCACCGAGAGGATCTAATAAGTAGACGGGTGATGAGGATAGTGTTTGGCCACGAAATTAGAAAAAGGCGAAATTTGATGATTGGTACGGTGATTAGCAGTAAATGGCAAATTTTTGATTTGTTGGATTTGGACGAACAAAATTTATAGTGAGAGACCCCCGATGTGGTGGGATGGCAAATCCACCATCCCTCACAGTGGGGGCAAATGTGCTATAGCTTATGGGGTGTATGGCAGTGAAAACTAGCCCGGGTGGGTTAGGATATATCGTGTGTAGGGATCTAGCGAAGATGACATTAGGTAACGTTAAGTTTAGTTAGTGACTGATACCTGTAGTGGGGACGCAGGTAGTTTAGTGTGGATGATAATGACGTGGGAGCGCAATAGTTTAAAGGGACGACTGGGAAGCGCAAGTTTCAGAGGGGAGTAGTTAGATGAGATGATGCCGTGTGTTTGAGGATTGAACAGGTGTGATTGAACAGGTGTGATTGCACAGGTGTGCAACTGAACAGGTGAATGGAGCAGTGTATGAGTGAGTGATGGTGATGTGTGTTGTGTTGACCAACTGGTCCAGGAAGAGGAGGAGGGTGCAGGTGGCACCAGGTGTGGTTGCACAGGTGTGCAACAACAGGTGAATGAAGAATGGTTGTGTGAAATAAATGGTTGTATGGAATAAATGGTATGGAGTATTGGAATGGATGGTCGTGGAGTGAGTATGGTGGAAATTGTGGAGTGGAGTGGATGGTGCGAAGGTGTGAATGGGGGAAGAGTGGACCCCCATCACGGATACCCGGGGCGGGTAGTGTAAGTGTTAGGTAGAGGGTACAGGTAAATTGTGGTTGGATATTGGCATCTGTGGTGCGGGTGAAAGAATGGTCTGTGGATGGGTGCATTAGTGTTGTGGAAATGGCTGGGCGTGTAGCCTGTTAGTGTGTGTAGTTGGTTGGGCACTCCACCACTGTGAGGATGTCGGCCAGGTGAGGCCGCAGGTGGGCTCTGGGAGCCGGTAGTTGTGGATGGGGCCCGAGGATCCGGAGGACGGACCCGGGTAGCCCAGTGCCAGAGGGCACCAGGGGGTGACAGAGCCAGGAGAGGGCCTTCCCCAGTTAGTTAGGTTAGGGTGAGGAGCTAGGTAAGCTCGGGTGGCAACTGCAGTGGTGGAGGTGTGCAGGTGGGTAGACCTGCTGGGAGAGCTACACGTTGCGGCCCAGAAATTGTGCGAGGGCACCGGGAGATGAATCGGGGGAGTGAGACCCCAAATTGAGAAGCACCACAGTTTGGGCAATGGGAATTGGTTTTTAGAACCCATAGAGTAAGTTGGCCAATGGATTGGCAGGGAGAGACCCCGGGTAGTGTAAAGTGTGTTAATGTCATTTAGAAAGTAGTTAGGATGAAGTCTCCTCGCACCATCTGCATCCACTCACCTGAGGTGACAGGTACTCCACACCATGCCATGTTTTAATTATTTTTAATGCAAATGTTTTGGATTGTGAGACGCATCATGATGTGGGTGTGACATTGTGCTTTGATGTTCCATCTCTGCCTCCTTATGAGGATTGATGATGAATTTGGTGATGGCAAATTTTGAAGTAGAGGGATTGTGGCGACGAATTTGGTATAGAGAAATATGGGGAAGACGTGACAGTAGTGACGAATTTGTAAGTGGGTAGATTTTGTAAATATGGGGTAAGGGCAAGGGTAGTGTAGGTGACAGGGGGGTGACGTACGGTAGGGACGAGCTTTCTCACTTCGCCCTCCGTACGCATTTCGCCTTGCATTGCCTTATTGATGTGTACCCTTGTGACCTTACCCCTCGCTCATTTGTCTTTCCCCTTTTGTCTCCCACATGACCTGTGCGCCATTGGGTGCCGAGGGGAGCGTGCGTGAGTCCTCCATTGTGCGCCCGGAATTCCCAGAACCAGCTGTCTGCATCGATGCACCACATTATGGACCACAGGTCTGTGGCCGAGCACCACTTATGGACCCCATGGGTTGGGGCATGGCCCCTCTGCTGGAACCGGCCATGAGGGCCCGAAATCTTGCTGGCGGACCTTGGCCACAGGGCACCGATGCCCCACAGGTGAACCACACTAGTCGGCCCTGTGGGCCATAAATAAAATCAAATAAAAAGGACACATGGGGCACACTTTATTGCAAATAGGCCGCCAGTAAGAAAATGAAAGAATGACATCTGGAAGACCAAATAATAATAACCAGCAGAGGGAGCCGAAGAGCAAGAGACCACCTGCAGGGTTAGGGGTTGTTGAATTTGTTTTTTGTTGAACACTCTTGAACAATGGTGACTGCACCGATTGGTGCTTGGGTGCTTGTATTGGTGCGTTTTTGGGTGCGTTCATGGTGCATTGATGCAGAGCAGACTGTCTTCCCCCCCAGAAAGAACAATCACAGGTCCTGGGTTAGTCTTGTAAATAAAAGTAGCGTCAAGTGTAAATAATGCTTCCCACCGTCAGTGTATAGTTTGAAGACCATTCCGCAATTCGGTTAACTGTGGGCGTAAGTCTGTTAGGCAGGGTGCAATGGAGCAGCGGGACACATTTATTTATGTTTTAAAACTGTCGCACTCAGGGTCAGGTTAAAAGTAGAGGGAACTACACCTACGTGTCACACTAAATAAAAGTTGTAGGCCCGGGACGTGCCTAAGAGGAGGAGGGTGCAGTGTTGCGGAGATGAGGACTGTATTTTTTTGATTGTGTGCTGTATTATTATTATTGTTTATTCTGCGCCCCCCTACCTCCGGAGCTGTGTAAAGGTGAAAGGGCATCCCATAATTAGTCCACAAGCATACACATCAGCCAAATAATAGAATACCCCTGTTTGATAGTTATCTCTTATTCTGTGTTTTAGAGTAAGGCTGTGTCTCCCATTAATTGAAGTACTCCATTGCACCAGTGAAAGAGAATAGATCCTCTTTCATTCCCATCCCCAAAATCCCCATTTCCTTTTACATCCCCTTCCGTCATTGCCGGGCCTCGATTGCCAAATTACCTCCCCTCCAATAACCGCCATTGACCATGAGGCAGGGTCGGAGAAGAAAGGCGTGTCTCCACCTCGTCATAGAGGGGAAGAGGGGCGTGCCCGCCCGTCGTCATCAAGGGCGGAGCGAGAGGGTCGCGCGACCAACCAGGGCCGAGGTGAGCACCCCGATGGGCGTGTCCAAAAGGCCGGCGGCTTAATCGCCGGAGGCGCTATAAAAGGCGCGCACGCAAAACTGGGAGGAGAGAGTCGTGAGGAGTCAGTCAGTGGAGTCGGTGGTCAGTTGGTTGCGTTGGTTGCGGTGAGGAGTCGGTGGTGGTGGTCAGTTGGTTGCGTTGGTTGCGGTGAGGAGTCGGTGGTAAAGAGTGAGTGGACCAAGAACGAGTGGAGGGTTTGGACCAGACGCGTCAGACGAGGCCTGGCAAAGCACGCGACGTCCACAGCAGCCACAACAGCAGCGTGGGGCCTGAACGGCGGCTGCTAAACGCGCCGGTTGTGCTGCAGGACCCCCCTTGGACCTTCCTCTCCCTCCAGCCATCCACCTCCTGCCATTCCATCCTTCTTGTGTATGTGAGTTTGTTCTGTTTGTTCTGTCCTGGGTTAATTAAGTCTGTATAAGCTAGTATTTTCACTGTGTCACCTGCGTCTTATGTGCTTGTAAATAAACGTGACTGCTTTCTTTTTGCTTATGTGTGTAAATAGTCAATAAATTCAGTAGTATTTCCAAACCTTTCTTTGCCTTCGTTTTCCTCTTTGCATTCGTCGTTTTAGTCTTTTCCCTCATTGAGCAGCCGCGGTGCGATCTGGTCAACGTCGGGTGGAATCGGGTTCTAATCGGGGAGTAACTGTTCGGTCGCGGTTGGACCATCCGCTCGGCCCATCATACCATCTAAACCGCGATCAGTAACAATATATATATGCACATAGGCAACATGCATGTTTTAGCTTCATATATTTAACTTGGGTTATTTTTTAAATTATTTTTTTGGGCGTGATCGTAGCAGCGGTCTGTGGCCTTATAGACCACCAAAATGAAGGGATGAGCAATTTGTATAATAAATGAAGTTTTTGTATGTATTTTAAATGTTGGCCATAATTTTCTAGTCTGATTCGTGTGAAAATGCAGAAGGTTCTCCGTCGTAAGCATTAGGGTTGCAGCGATCTTTTATCTATGCATCACCAAAGAAAGGGGTGAGCAATTTGTGTAATACATTAAGGTTGTTGTATGTAATTTTGTTTTTAGCCCGAGTTTTCAACACAGTGTAGTGTGAAAATGCAGGAGGCTTAACTGTCATTTTGACGGGTTTTTCTGCTTGCATGTCAAATAGAGCTCTATGGTTTGTTGTCTTCCAAGGCTTTTGGTTAAACTTGGACGAAGACTACTCAGGTTTTCTGCTCACTGCTCACGCCACAAAAACGAACCTGTTTCCAATCTTATACCTGGGTCATAAACATGGTCGGCCGAAGTGGAGCAGACCAACTTGCAACTACATCAATATGTTGAAGACGGACACGGGCCTGACGACAGAGGAACTACACACAGCAATCGAGAAGACTGGAAGCTGAGGATCAATGTCTACTGCAGTTCCTTTTGCTACAGATTTTGCACTCAGAATGAAGCAAGTGCTGAATTGAAAAATATAAATAAAATATTCCAACAAAGCTATTCACCATGCAGCATCAAATATTAATGTTGCATTTGATTGGTGCATCCTACTCATGTCATGATTCCAACACGAGTAAGTTGATGTCAGAGTCAAACACATGAGTGTTTGAGAGACAATCTATTCATTATATATGTACAATGGAAGTTTTTGCATCATGGGTACAAGACGGAGAGGATTGGTGAGGGTGTGCAGGTCCTGATCAAGCAAGCTGTGGGCTGTCGAGTCTGTACAGCAGAACATACGATGGAGCAAACTTGGTGAAGCTGTGCATTGCACATTGTCTTCTGAATTGAAATGCACTTGAATAAACTGAAAATAGAAAGAAACCTTTTACCCCTATTTTTACCCCAATTAACCTATTCTACCCCCATTGTTTATTCCCTTGATGGTTGTGCCCAATTGTTGCCCCCTGCCCGACTGTCAATTAATTGAGCTTTACTCTTCCATGTGGTTTGCTCTTGTGGAGAAGAAAACAAAGATCAACAGTAAAAAAAAAAAAAAACAGACATGCCCAGATCACATTCCACGGCATGGGACCTACACAAAGAAAAATGTTTAATGACATGGTTGGCTCCATTTTAAGAGAGAGACCAAGGATAGTGGGGAATTGATTGTTTCAACTTAGCAGACCATGCCGAAGCATTTTTTTTATATGCGGAGAGCTAACGCTTGATGAATACTGTTGCGGGAACGTGATCTGTGCGTAATGGGAGTAATATAGCCTAGTTATGCAATTCGTACATGTTTAGCATAAGTGTACAGTATCCATGTGAAAATGATCGGGCACATCTTGAAGTTAATTTAGATGATAATTGTGTTCCCCTCCCCCTTTGTGTCTGAGCCCCACTTTCCAATCCTTCTCAAACCCTTGAATCATTCCTTTGTAATCTGTCTCGATAATGTGTTTTCCAATGGCGAACTGTTGGCCCAGCTCCGCAAGCAACCACATCCCTTCATGGGACGACCCTTGTACACCTGCCCAAACTTCGACGTGAGCGTCAACCCTCTTGAGCCACGATCGACCCCGCCTAGGTGTAGCGTGGTGAGAAGGTTTTCCTTTGTGGCATGTGCCTTCTATACAGTGCATTCAGAAAGTATTCAGACCCCTTTGGGACTATGGTTTTCCCCTCCGTCCGTGTGTGCGTGCATCCGTGCGGGCGTGCGTGCGAACGTGCGTGCGTGCGTAATTGAAGGACCGAATTCTAATTTGGTGTGTGAGTGAAACCCACGTCAAAATCCAAGATGGCCGCCACCATGTATGTCTGACGCCATGTAAGTCTGAACCTTGTGAGTGGAATATCTTGAAAAATAAGCGAAGTACCAACTTCTAATCTGGTGTGTGGGTGTATCTACGCATAAGGGAGAACGCTATTGAAAATTGGGTCGCCACGTCAAAATCCAATATGGCCGCCTTGCGTCTTCCACTTTGTCAACTCGCATCACTTCAATGACGAGGGACCTAGGCATAACGCTTGTTCACATTTTGTTATGTTGCAGCCTTATGCGGAAATCGTTTAAATTCATTTTTTCCCTCATCAATCTACACTCAATACCCCATAATGACAAAGAGAAAACAGGATTTTAGAAAGTTTTGCAAATTTATTAAAAAGAAAAAACTGAAATATCACATTCACATAAGTATTCAGACCCTTTGCTATGATACTTGAAATATTAGCTCAGGTGCCTCCCATTTCTCTTGACCATTCTGCCATAAAGGCCAGATCGGTGGAGTGTTGCAGTGATGGTTGTCCTTCTGGAAGTTTCTCCCATCTCCAAAGAGGATCTTTGGAGCTCAGTCAGAGTGACCATCGGGTTCTTGGTCACCTCTCTTACCAAGGCCCTTCTCCCCCGATTGCTCAGTTTGGCCGGGCGGCCAGCTCTAGGAAGAGTCCTGGTTGTTCCAAACTTCTTCCATTTAAGAATCATGGAGGCCACTGTGCTCTTGGGAACCTTCAATGCAGCAGAATTTTGTTGTGGGCTTCCCCAGATCTGTGCCTCGACACAATCCTGTCTCTGAGCTCTGCAGGCAGTTCCTTCGACCTCATGGCTTGGTTGTTGCTCTGATATGCATTGTCAGCTGTGAGACCTTATATAGACAGGTGTGTGCCTTTCCAAATCATGTCCAATCAATTGAATTTACCACAGGTGGACTCCAATCAAGGTGTAGAAACATCTCAAAGATGATCAAGAGAAATGGGAGGAACCTGAGCTCAATTTCAAGTGTCATAGCAAAGGGTCTGAATACTTATGTGAATGTGATATTTCAGTTTTTTCTTTTTAATAAATTTGCAAAACTTTCTAAAATCCTGTTTTCTCTTTGTCATTATGGGGTATTGAGTGTAGATTGATGAGGGAAAAAATGAATTTAAACGATTTCAGCGTAAGGCTGCAACATAACAAAATGTGAAAAAAGTGAAGGGGTCTGAATACTTTCTGAATGCACTATGTGCGAGTCTCTGTGGTATGAAAGTGTAAGGTAATGCTATAACCTGATTGAGAAAGCGTGGGGATAGGGGTTTTATAATTATTGTCGTGACTGTGCACTTATGAGATGTGTGCCTTGGTTCTCTCTTCCCTATTCTCTCCCTGACCCTTTTATTATTTATTAAACATATTGTTACAGATACGACTTTGATGGTATGGTGGGCCGAGCGGGATGGCCGCCGTATCCGTACAAGTTACCCCGATTGCACCCGGGGTTGACCAATCGCGCTATGCTAGACCAATGAAGGAAAAAGAAGACACCCGGCTGGATTACAATCACACAATACGACACCAGGGGTTCAGTTCTCAAGACCTCCGGAGGAGGTTATATTAAGGCGGAAAAGGTTAGATTACAGGGACAAGAGGGAAACATAGGAAGGTGGGCACTTAAACACGCTTATATTAACCCCAACAGACGACAAATAAACGGGACAAGGCTCACTCACACGGGGGTTTGATTGCCAGGAAAGCGGGTAGCGATCGCTCCAGGTGCACCTGGGCTCAGGGCAGGATCACGTACGGTCCAGTTCGGTCCAAAGATGCGGGGAGGTATCGTCGCGCTGGGGGTGGCGGTGGCTTCTCTCTCCAAGCTGAGGCGCATCTGACGTCACGTCCGGCGCGGGGCCGCGTATATCCGGCGGGGAGTCACGCCCTCGCTCGTTAGCTCCGCCCCATATGGCATCGGCCCATGGCTTCTCATTGGGTGCGGGGGTTACCGGCTCCGCCCTTGACGAGGGGCCGACAGGGAGCCCCCTTCTGGGTAACCCCGTCGAGCACATGTTCAATGGCGGCCAACCGAGCCGGAGTGAGGACGCAAAGCCGCTGTTGTTGTGGTTGTTGTTGGAGCTTGAGATGATGGGAAGAGATACGGGGAGGTATGGGAAGGTCCTAAACTCCTACTGGTGCCATATCATCACATTCTGGTGCAACGAAGAGTCATAATTAATGGAAACAAGTCCTTAACTGACATAGATTAAGAATAACTAGCAAGATTTCCTATAATGGTCTACGTGTGGTGCGGGGGACCTGGGCACGACATTTAATGGGGGAATGAAGGGGAAGATCGGCTCTAATGGGTGTTGTTTACAGACAATGGGACTAGGGAATGGGGTAAGGGGAGAGTTGGGGAGTATCGGAGAAGATAGGGGAATATTTACAAGCGGATATGGAGGTCAAATTCCATATTCGCAACATTGCACCCTTCTCTACCCTCGGGGCGTCCCGACCCGATAAATTTTTACCTACTTTAGTGTGGCACGCAATGTAGTTCCCTCTACTATTAACTCTACCCTGAGTGCGACAGTTTTACAGATATTCACAAATGAGTAAATATGTCCCCCTGCGACGTTGCACCCTTCTCCTCACAGAAACACACCCACAGGATAACCGAATCCGGAAAGAATCCTCAAACTAAACATACAGCCGGTAGGGAGCATTATTTACAAGACTACGCTGATATTTACACTACGATCCAGGACCTGTCTTTGGAGGAACACATGCAGATGTTATGCATAGAGAGAGCGCGCTTGCCAACATCGATACACCAACCCACGAGTGCTCTGTGGCCGACGGCCTTTAATAACGTGCAGAGCACCCTTTCCGAGCATCAACAGCACCACCCCACCACCAATCGGTGCAGTCACCATTGTTCAATGAAATAAAAATAAATTCGACAACCCCTAACCCTGCAGGTGTCTCTTGCTCTTCTTGTGGTGCACTTGGTGGTGTTAACTATTAGTGGTTCACCTGTATGGCATAGGTGCCACGTTGATCCATAGGTCCATCCCCGGGTGGTGCTTGGCCGCAAACGAACTGCGGTCCATTGTGGGTGGCCACAAACATTGCGGTCCATATGGTGTACCGATCCAGGCAGCGAACAGCGAAAGTGCAGGCCCACAACTGCGCAGCCAGCACCTCTCTTTCCTCTCTCTCTACCCCAAAGCCAGATCCTCAGAGGTGGGAGACAAAAGAAGAAACAAGTGAGTAAGGTGGTAAGGGCGCAAAAGTGCACGCAATGTAAGGTAATGCACACTGGGGGCACATGGGAACCAGGTGAGACAGGTACGTTCCTATCGTACGCCCCCCCCCCACCAGGTAACCTACATGGCCCCTCCCTTACCCCTTACTGCATCCACACAACACAACACTACTCATAAACATCTACTTTACAAATCAACAAACATCCCTACTGTCTTCCCCGTTCCTCCCATATACCAAATTCGTCTTCTCTCCCTCCTAACCAATCAAATTTGCCATTTTCAACTCTCATCAAAATTTGCCATCTCCAACTGCACATCAAAATTTGCCATCACCAATTCATCATCAGTCCCTCCTAGGGAGGGAGAGATGGAATCACCCCAATGTCTCATCCACGTCGTGATGCGTCTCACAAATCCACAGCAATTTCATTTCCTGCACAAAACAAAGAAAACACAGGTGTGGAGTCATCATCATCACCACAGGCAAGTGGCTGCGTATGGTGCGACAGGTTCATCAATCCTAACTATCTCCTAAATGACTTTAACAACTTTACACTACCCGGGGTCTCTCTCCGGCCAAACCATTGGCCCTCTTACACTATGGGTTCTAAAAACCAATTCCCATTGGCCAAACTGTGGTGCTCTTCAATTTGGGGTCTCACTCCCCCGATTCATCTCCCGGTGCCCTCGTACAATTTCTGGGCTGCGACGTGTACCTCTCCCAGTGGGTCTACCCACCTGCACACCTCCACCACTGCAGTTGCCTCCGAGCTTACCTGCTCCTTACCCTAACCTAACTACCAGGGGAAGGCCCTCTGGCACTCTCCCCACTCGGTGCCCTCTCTGGCACTGGGCTACCCGATCCACACCCGGGATCCTCAGGCACCCACTCACAACTACCGGCTCCCAGAGCCCACCTGCGGCCTCACCTGGCCGACATCCTCACAGTGGTGGAGTGCCCAACCAACTACACACACTAACAGGCTACACGCCCAGCCATTTCCACAACACTAATGCACCCATTCACAACACCATTCTGCAACCGCACCACAAATGCCAATATCCAACCACAATTTACCTGCACCCTCTACCTAACACTTACACTACCCGCCCCGGGTGCTCGTGAAAGGGGTCCACTCTTCCCCCATCCACACCTTCGCACCATGCACACCACTCCGTACCACTCACTCCAACTCTCTCCACACACCTGTACCTGCACACCTGTGCTCTCACACCTGGTGCCACCTGCACCCTTCTCTCCCCAAGCGCATTCGCGCTGATCCACAACACTCACTACTCATACACTGCTCCACACACCTGTCCAGTTGCACACCTGTGCAATCACACCTGTTCAATCCTCACACACACGGCATCATCTCAGCTAACTACTCCCTTCTGAAACTTGCGCTTCCCAGTCGTCCCTTTAAACTATTGCGCTCCCTCGTCATTATCATCCATACTAATCTACCTGCGTCCCCACTACAGGTATCAGTCACTAACTAAACTTAACGTTACCTAATGTCATCTTCTCTAGATCCCTATCAATATAACCTAACCCACCCGGGCTAGTTTTCACTGCCATACACCCCATAATCTATTGCTCCTTTGCCCCACCTGTGAGGGATGGTGGATTTGCCATCCCACCACATCGGGGGTCTCTCACTACCAATTTTACACATCAAATTTCAACAAATCAAAAATTTGCCAATCATCTGCCAATCACTACTGCCAATCCCTTGCCAATCATCAAATTTTGTTTTTCTCTAATTTTGGGTCCAAAACACTAACCTCATCACCCAGTCTACTCACTAATACCTCTCGGTGCGCCAATCCCTGTCCAAAGCCCGGCTTCGTAAAGCCAAGCAATGGATGCCGGTTGTTTTGTGCCAGCGGCTGGATGCGTCCGGCACTCGGTGCAGGGACGGGGGCTTACCCGTGCCGAGATCCCACGCACCACCTCGGCGTGGAGCCATCCAATGCCCCGATCTAGACCTGCCGGCACGTCTCACCAAAAAGTGGTCGCCATGACGACCCTTTCTATCGGGCTGCCAGCTCCGCCTAGTGGAGCACGGACGCGGCCGTTCAAAGCGAGGCCCAGCACGCACCGAGGGCCCGATTCGGCTATAAGTCGTTCTAAACTCTATCCCGTCTAACGTCGATGCTTCACCTGCATGCTTACATCCCGCAGCCCGTTCCTTGCTCACACATCCAGCCGTTTCCATGCTCCTCGTACCGTTCCTTACACACCCAGGTACACTCATTCCACTCACAGCCTTGGTCACACACCTGACCACCGAACATTTTGGCACACATTCGTTCGTAGCACACCTCACCAAAACACCTCTTCGCGCCCCCTCCTCGGTCACCTCCTCTGTGACAATCACAGGTGTGCCCTCATTCGCACACCCAACCACGTGCCTCACCACCAACTCCAGCGTGCATTCCCACTCACGCTCTACCATTCCAGGTGTGCATCCTTCCATCCCAGGTGTACATCCTCTCTCACCTGTCACAACTAACTCACGCTCCATGTCACTCTCACTACTTTCACCTCCACTCGTGACAACGCACTCACCCTTACTCTTGACAGCACACTCTTTCCCCATGCACCTGTCCGTCACACACCTTTCTCGCGCACACTCTCCCGTTACACCCTCTGTAACACTCACCACAGGTGGACACTCTTCCTTACTTCTGACAGCGCACTCTTTCCTCATGCACCTGTCCGTCACACACCTTTCTCGCGCACACTCTCCCGTTACACCCTCTGTAACACTCACCACAGGTGGACACTCTTCCTTACTTCTGACAGCGCACTCTTTCCCCATGCACCTGTCTGTCACACACCTTTCTCGCGCACACTCTCCCGTTACACCCTCTGTAACACTCACCACACCGCGCTTCCACGTGCTCCCTCGCACACGCGCTACGACCGACTCACTCTCGCCAGCACACTCACTCCTTGGCACGCACTTTTTCCTCACACACCCCAGAGTCGGACTTTCTCGCACACCTCCTCTTTCGCACACCAGACCTGTCGCACACTTCACCCACGGCCTCTCACGAACACCCGGGTCCATCTCGACCCCCAAGCTCCTTAAATCCCCTGGCGCATCATACGCACGACCATATTGGTCACCACTTACACCGGGTCCTCTTCCTCTTCGCTTCTCCTCCATCACCTGCGAATCCCTCATCCGGTTAATGAGCACATCATCACGATCCAAACACAGACTTTGGACCAATTCTTTTATCTCCTCTTTTATCTCTTTCTTATCCCCTCTCCGTCGCTTCTTAATTTCGCTCATCCCTTCTTCCACTTCTTCTAATTTGTGCTTCACTTCTTTTATTCCCCGGTACGTCTCCTCAAGCTCGTCCTCCAAGGCTACCTTGACCGTTTCCATGTGCGTCCTCACCTGCCGGTCCTTCGTCTCCATTACCTCTATCACCTCGTCCAACCTCGTTGTCAGTCCCTCACGTACCATCTGACATTCCCTCCTTGTCGCTATCAAGTCGTTTTTTATGTCGTTTTGTGTCGCTTTTAAACCTCCTAATACCGCAGTGTTCCTTTGAACCTGCTCCACTAACTCCGTCTGTCCCACCGTCAGCTGCTCCACCTCCTGCGTCAGGTCCTCTATGCCCCCTTGTAACTTTACAGTCCCCTTTCTCACCTCCTTTTCCATGTGCTCCTCACAGTGCCTCACCTCCTCGCGCACTCCTCCGACCTCCTCACTCACTCCTCTTCTGATCTGCTCTCCCATCACTTGCATCTCCTGCCCAGATGCCACCCTCATCTGCTCCATTTCCTCCCTGTGAGCATCCAGTTTGGTTTCTACCCCCATTCTGACCCCCTCTATCTGCTGCCCCATTTGGTTAACTTCCCTTTCCGCTTGGTCCCTCATGTCCCTCAATTTGCCTTCCATGGTGTTTTCTAACCCCTCTAACCCTTTTTGCATCCCTTCCATTTGATTCTCTTGAGCGGCCATTCTGTTTTCTACCCCCGTTAACCCCTCCTGTATTTCCCCTAATCTATCGTCTAATTTCCCAAATTTCATGTCTAATCCCTTAAAATTATTGTCTAATCCCTCACTGGTACCCCTCGCTTCGTCCCTCATTACCCCCATTTGGTTTTCCAATCGCTCACTATTCTTTTCCATAAGGGCCGTCATTTGTATAAAAAAAAGTTCCAATCTTCCCAGCGGCGCTACTTCGGTCGCGGGCACGGTGACCAGCGAGGCGCCTTTTTGCGCGCCTGAAGCATCGTGCGCGAGAGCGCCATTTTGTGCACCTGCTACCCCCGCTGTTTCGCTCTCCTCATGTCCCTCATGTCCCTCAATTTTGTCCTGGATCGACCCTGCTTCACTCTCCCCTACCGGACCCCAGCCGTCTTGACCCGCCATAGCGCGACTTTCAAAATTCGGGTTTTTATTTTTATTTTTTTTGTAAAACACAATCAAATTTCGCTGTTATAATTTCGAGCGCGTAAACGCGCTCCGGGTCCAATCTCACTCCTCGACACCAATTGTTACAGATACGACTTTGATGGTATGGTGGGCCGAGCGGGATGGCCGCCGTATCCGTACAAGTTACCCCGATTGCACCCGGGGTTGACCAATCGCGCTATGCTAGACCAATGAAGGAAAAAGAAGACACCCGGCTGGATTACAATCACACAATACGACACCAGGGGTTCAGTTCTCAAGACCTCCGGAGGAGGTTATATTAAGGCGGAAAAGGTTAGATTACAGGGACAAGAGGGAAACATAGGAAGGTGGGCACTTAAACACGCTTATATTAACCCCAACAGACGACAAATAAACGGGACAAGGCTCACTCACACGGGGGTTTGATTGCCAGGAAAGCGGGTAGCGATCGCTCCAGGTGCACCTGGGCTCAGGGCAGGATCACGTACGGTCCAGTTCGGTCCAAAGATGCGGGGAGGTATCGTCGCGCTGGGGGTGGCGGTGGCTTCTCTCTCCAAGCTGAGGCGCATCTGACGTCACGTCCGGCGCGGGGCCGCGTATATCCGGCGGGGAGTCACGCCCTCGCTCGTTAGCTCCGCCCCATATGGCATCGGCCCATGGCTTCTCATTGGGTGCGGGGGTTACCGGCTCCGCCCTTGACGAGGGGCCGACAGGGAGCCCCCTTCTGGGTAACCCCGTCGAGCACATGTTCAATGGCGGCCAACCGAGCCGGAGTGAGGACGCAAAGCCGCTGTTGTTGTGGTTGTTGTTGGAGCTTGAGATGATGGGAAGAGATACGGGGAGGTATGGGAAGGTCCTAAACTCCTACTGGTGCCATATCATCACATTCTGGTGCAACGAAGAGTCATAATTAATGGAAACAAGTCCTTAACTGACATAGATTAAGAATAACTAGCAAGATTTCCTATAATGGTCTACGTGTGGTGCGGGGGACCTGGGCACGACATTTAATGGGGGAATGAAGGGGAAGATCGGCTCTAATGGGTGTTGTTTACAGACAATGGGACTAGGGAATGGGGTAAGGGGAGAGTTGGGGAGTATCGGAGAAGATAGGGGAATATTTACAAGCGGATATGGAGGTCAAATTCCATATTCGCAACAATATTTTTCTCCATCCGGGAGCTGATCTGGTACACCTTCGTTAATTACCTCTGCCACTGAAGGTGGAAGGATGTTATGTTTTCATCCCTGTCTGTTTGTCTGCGAACAGGATATCTCACAAAGTTGTGGACAAACTAGGACGAAACTTGGTGTGTACAGGTTGGGTGTGTGACGAGGACCAATCGATTCGATTTTGGTGAAGATGCCAATCCAGATCTGGATACTAGAATTTTTCTTAACATCACAAGTGATTGTTCACCACTGTGAGATGGGGCCAAAAGCGATTATAAAGCATGACATTAAAAAAAAGTCGTGGAGGAGTTATGACAAAATTAGTTGGATGAATTGATTAAGTGACAAGAACAAGCCGATTCCATTGTGGTTCAGGTCTGGATCCAGATCCGGCTGATCAGAGGTGTACGAAACGTAAACTGTCCAGCTTGGCAGTGGTGTGCGCTCTACCGAGTGTTCTAGTTTTTGCATTGTAACCCCCTGTGTGAGCAAAACTGCGGGCGTTGGGAGTTGGCATGAAAAGTCTGAAAAGGAGGCCATTTTAAAAGCACAGCCGGTGCAATCGCTTGGCCTATTTTATTTGATGGATGACCAGCCATCGCGACAGGCTATCGTTGGAGTTATCTGCATGCTGAAAACCGAAGTAAGGACCGTGTGGGCTTTCCCAGTGGCCGGCATATTGTCTCTGAGGACAATCGGTTGATAAAAGGGGATTGTGTGAGTAGCTTATTTGACCACCAGCCCACCCGGCGGTCTCCCGTAACAATACATTTGTGTTTGTAAACCAACCTCTCGTTCCATCAATGTTGATTCTTCTCCACCTACATGGGCAAAGTACTGTCAGTGCCTGTATGACGTCTTTACTCTGTGTTTGGCCGCTCTCTACATAAACACAACCCAATCTGGATGGCCTTTGGCAATATTTCGCTTGGCAGGTTGGAGCAATATAAAAAAGCCTTATCAAGGCTTCCTGATGGTATTTAAAGTGGAGCCAAAGTATTTGACAAACTGAAAAAAGCCTTCTTTTTTTTCTTCTTGGAGTCAAAGTACTATTTCTCAATTTATCAAGTACTGACTGAGTATTTGACCGAAAGGAAATAAATCTAATTAAACTGTTTCTCAATTATAGATTGATCATATCATAATCTTCTGCTTTGCAGACAATAAATCAACATTATTGAAGGTCTAATCTGTTACAGTTTGACAATACCAACATCAGTTATTAATTTAATGCATTGGCTTCTGTCAATATCGTACAATTGCGGTTTGTTTATTATTATTTTTTGTCGAATAGAAGCACCAGTCCAAGACGTTTGACAAAAAAAAAAAAATTCAGAGAACTGGCTTAGACAATTGAGCAATTGAGTATTGAGTCACGTAGTGACGTATTGAGCCAGGGGAAAAAAAAATCGGACGTGTCCGAAGGAAGCTGTTCAGTTTGGCATTTAAAATGTGAAATAGGCAAAGCCCGACACCCATTAGAATTACACTTTAGAAGTCTTTAAAATTACACTTTAGAACCTTCTCGAATTACCCTTTAGAATTACCCTTTAGAACCCTCTACAATTACTCTTTAAAGTTGAAACCCTTTCAGAATTACCCTTTAAAGCCCATTAGAATTACCGCCTTGAACCCTTTAGAATTGCCATTTGGACCCCCATTATAATTACCCTTTATAATCCTTTAGAACCCTTTAGACCACTAAAGAATTACCCTTTAAAACCCACTTGAATTACTGTCTAGAACCCTTTGGAATTTCCCTTTAAACCCCATTATAATTACCCTTTAGAACCCGTTATAATTACTCTTTAGAATCTTTTACAATTGCCTGTTGGAACTCTTTGGAATGACACTTTAGAACCCTCTACATTTACCCTTTAAACCCTTTCAGAATTACACTTGAAAACCCATTAGAATTACCATCTAGAACCCGTTAGAATTGCCCTTTAGAACCCATTATAATTACCCTTTAGAATTAAACACGTTGGGTTAGAAAGGTTCTGATTCTTCATTTTTGACGGACGGACAGACAGATATAGCCAAATATTGAAGCGGCTTCACAGCTTAAAAATTGTCGGCCATATTTTCTTCCTGGTCCGTAATTAGTCAGAGACCGCCTTATGCCCGGTTTTTGGAGGTTCTGTCCTATCTGGAGGCTGAAATAGACTATAAACTTTTCCTTTTTTATGATCTCATTAATTTTGCCTTTCTGTCTTTGTAATGTTTTTTGGCTCTAAATTGTCCCTTTAGAATGGGAGCGACACAGAACAATAGAGCAATCCCCAGGTGCCGAAGCACCACCCATGGAATGCCGTGACTTGTGGTCCTTTATTTTGTGTCGACAAACAGACTTTTCGTATTTAGGAATTCCTTTTTTAAATTGGAGGCAAAATATTTTGACAGCGTTGGACTGCTTTTGTTTGGGTGCGTTCGTCCACCTTGCTTAGGCCTACCTTGCTTTTGTTTGCATTTGAAGGATGCAGCATTCGAACACTTGGAAGAGCAAGCGTTTGCTGTTTGATGAGATGCATTCTTATTATGGACATTTTTTTTGTGGTACTTTCCTGTTATTCCGGACCTTTTACCTCAGCATTTTTTGGGGGTTTGGGTCAGTGTTAGGGTTAGCATTAGGGTTAGCGTTAGGATTAGGAAACAGAACGCTGAGGTAAAAAAAAACGCTGAAGTAAAAGGTCTGGGATAACAGGAAAATACCTTCTTTTTTTTTCTTCCCCTCCCTCCCCCCACCCCCTAAATTTGTCAGAAATGACATTTGAGATGGTCTTTTTATTCCGTTGCCAGATGCATTATGTTTTTGGGTTGTCCGTCTTTGCATCCGTGATGGGTTTTCGTTATCGTGATAACTTGAGAACAGCTGAATGGATCTCGGTCAAACGTCGTGCAGGGTATGTACCATGAGGTAAAGATGGACTGATTAGATTTTGGGGTCAAGGTCAAAGGTCATGTATGATAAAAATCCTGTTACCACAATAACATGTGAACCAGTGATGGGATTATGACCAAAGTCGGTACACTTATGTATTATGATGCAAAGATGAACTGGTTTAATTTTGGGGCCAAGAGGTCAAAGGTCAGAGTCTTTAATAGGTTTATGTTTCCGCGATAACTTACGAACGGCTGAAAGGAACCAAGTCAAACTTGGTACAAGTATGTTTCATGATGCAAAGATGAACTGATTATATTATGGGGTCAAGAAGTCAAAGGTGAGAAATCCCTTCAGGTAAAGATTCTGTTACCGAGCTAACTTGTGAACCAGTGATGGGATTTTGACCCAACTTGGTATCAGTATATATTATGATGCAAAGATAAACTGATTAGATTTTGGCATCAAGAAGTCAAAGGTCTGTAAAAGGTTTTTGTTAGCCTGGTAACTTAAGCACGGCTGAAGGTAACCAAGTCAAACTTGGTTCAGGTATGTATAATGATGTAAAGATAAACGGATTAGATTATGGGGTCAAAGGTTAGAAGTACTGTTCAGTAAAAATTCTGTTACTGCTCTAACTATATGTAAAAATGGAAGTTTTTGCATTATGGACAAGAAGACGGAGACTGGTGAGGATGGCACTTGGTACCAGCTTTTGGGGTCAAACTGTGTGCAGGTCCTGGTAAAGCAAGCCGTTGGGTGTCGAGTCTATACAGTATTGTACAACTAAACTTGGTATGAGTATATATTACGATGAAAATATGAATTTATTAGATTTCTGCAACAAAGGTCAGAGGTCATGTCAGGTGAAAATGTGACACTTGAGAACAGCTGAAGGGATTGAAATCAAACTTGGTACAAGTATTATAATGATGTAATAATGTGGGTGGAGGCATAGTGCATGACTTCGTGACGTCAGAGTGCTGTTCTAGTTATTTTATGCTTTTCCCCAAAAAAATCCTTAACTTGAATTGAAAAAGAAATTGGCAATAGTTTTGTTTTGTATATGTTTGGTGGCAATGCTGAGCTCCAGTGGAAGCCCAATTTGTAACAATGTATAGAGCTTCTCGTGACTACAATTTCTGGATCCTTCAACTTTGATCTTTCTCAAGTCATTTTTTATGACGTCGCCCATAGAGCAATGCTGTGTGGAACAGCATTTATCTGTCCATCCAGTGTATGTGTGTATGTCCCTTCCGCTGGCATTTTCAGGTTTATACCTTTTAAAATTCGTTTTATTTGCAACCGTTGGTACGATTGACACCAACTTTTCACCATAGGAGTGCCTCCTCCTGTAGCATTTTTAAAATAATACTTATGACGTCATAGGTCACGTCGTACGGGTGCCATCTTGGAAAAACGTTGCACCTCGCTATCTCCGAAACTGCTCCATGGAAAAAAATTGAAAGGTGGCTCATTGTAAAGTACTTCCCATGAGGAATAAAATGTTAATAATGTCATCGGTGCCTTCTTTATGACGTCATAAATCGGCAAGTAGAACGCTTGATCCCATCAGTATGAAATTTCTTGAGTGTAATTTAGGGATAGATTGGTGAAGAAAAAAAGATTGCTGACATCATTGGTCACATGGTTTGGTAGCCATATTTTTACGGTGTAGCCCGTCGGGCAATGCTGTCTGGAACAGTGTTTGTCTGTCCATCCGGTGTATGTATGTATGTCTCTCACAAACGTCCACCAAACAGACCTGAGGATGTGGTCACATGACAGGGGGACAGCAGATCCTCCACTCAGCAGATTCAAGCCTGGCTACGCTGTTATTGGACTATCGGTCTTGTTTTTAACACTATAATAACACTTATAAAAACACCGCAGGATTTAATGTTTAAGCTGTGTTTAAATGTTTAATACTCAAGCTGTGTACAAGCTTGAGAGAAGACGAAAGCCAGCCCAAGAAAGCAAGCAGGCTGGGTGTGGGTCGAGCAAAGGCAGAATTTTGCGGATTTTGATCCATAAACACAAAATGAAAAGAATGCCAACCAGCACCTACTTGATTGGTACCAGAGAATGGTTGATTGCTGAATTGATTTTTAATATGGAACCAATTGGACAAGTTATAAAATTTGACATGTGAATGAGACATTTCAACAGTTTCTTTCTTGGTAATTGATCAAGGTCCATCCTTGTGGTTAGATCGTTTTGTGTTACCAGAATTCTTTTTCTACACTTTCTCAAGGGATGTGGAGGAGCTTGTGCACGCACATCATGAAGAACATTAGTAAATTATTAGTCGACGATGGACATATCGACGCAGCGTATGGGATTTTAACCTGCAATTGCAGCATCACGAGCCACGTGTTTAGATGTGAGCGGCAAACTCGGCATTCGACCCAATGACTTTGACCAGTTTGCTTTCTGTTCAGACCATACGAGCTCAAGGTTCCGGTCAATATTTCAATACCATCTTACTATAATTCACCAAATGTCCATCTGTCCGTTCGAAGGTACCGCAAAAACGGCTGAACCGATCGCAACGATATTTTGGGTGGGTATACCTGGGACCCCTGGGAGTAAAATAGGCTATATTGGTTTTCCAAGTTTTTCAATTTTCCAGTTTTTCCAAACGATGGAATAATATTTACCGATTATGAACAGTGATGTGGCTTTTATTGAAATTCTACAAATACTGCTTAGATTTTGATGACATGAATCTGCCGTGAATGCGGAAGTGGACAGATGACGGCAATGCGTGGTTTTGATAATATCCAAATACAACCGTCATTCAATCGTAATGTTAAATCGTTAAACGTTAATCGTGTTAATCGTTTTGTTAAAGTATCAATTGATGATTGGAATTGAGTGAATACAATTACGATTTTGAATTCGTAATTGTATTCACCCAATCGTACGGAACTTCACAGCAGGATTTAAATATTTGTTGATGTCACAAATGTTGTTAAAAGTTTATTTTTTATATTAATGTTATTTAATTTGTGATTGGAGTTATGCTGTTTGGAATGAAAAAAAAGATATCAAATTCAAGTGAATGACGAAATGCCGTGACGGTTTCTACTTTCTAAACGTGAATTCGCGGATCGCCATATGCAGATTCGCCATTGACTGAGTATGGAACAAACGTACCCGTTTGTTTGCCAACGGGTACGTTTTTCATGGAAGTCCTTCACAAACTTTCTGTCCATGTCTGTCGTGCAACTGAAGGTGCTACAGGAATGTGGAATTTATTGGTTTCATGCTTTAGCATTCGCCGTTTCTGCATTGTCTGTTTGCTTCTGGCTTCCCACCCGTGTGTAGCACGGGTACCTCACTCATAATTAAAATGTAAAAAAAACAAATAAAAGTAATCCTTTTTCTTCTCCCTCAACCCTCTTGTGCCCTTGCAAACCCATACACAGGTGTCGACGTCAGTATGAACACACACTTGAAGGCTATTAAAATGACAGTCAAGAACCGTGAGCCGGTGCAGCTTGAGTCGCTGAGCATTCGAGGAAACAATATTCGCTACTTCATCCTTCCCGACAGCCTGCCCCTCGACACGCTGCTTGTGGACGATGGTCCGAAAGCGAAGGCTCGCAAGCGCGAGGCTGGTAAGTGCCGGGCTTTAGGGTGAGGCTGAAAGTATCATTGATTTTATTGATTGGAATCCTTGCTTTGATTCAAGTCATGTGTCAACTGAAGCCTCTGAAGTTTCTCGTGAAAACGAGCTTCGTTGCTCTGGTTGGTGAGCACTGCAATCATCCTCTCATCGCTAAGATTGCTGAGCACTACAAATGACCGATTGTTTCCTCTGTCTCTAAACTCGGCTCAACTTTCACATTAGTGTTTTGTTTTTCACAAATTGTTGGTTTGCTGCGTTTTGGTTTGAAGTGAAGACACAACTGCCTGCTTTTGATTGATAACCCTTGAGTTTTTGATGCATTTGGTTCAAATGCAGCTGGCTTGCACTCGTTCTGACAATCTTCATCTAATCTCTTCCACCATTCCTTCTTGACACTGCAGTGGCTGGTCGAGGTCGGGGAAGAGGCCGTGGGCGCGGCAGAGGGAGGGGCAGGGGCCGCGGAGGTCCCAGAAGATGAAGATGAGAAGCAACAGGCATCCTCATCTTGGTTTCTTTCCATTTTTGCTTTCCGTTGGAACCTGGGATCGTTGACCCCACAGTGAATGAACGACTCGCACGATGAATCCAAAATTGGATTCGTTTTGGCAGAGATGTCTTCTTTTTTTTTTTATTGTTTTTATTTTGTTGGAAGCTGGAAGAGCTATCAAAGCTACGAGAAATACATTTTCCACAGCCAACGTTTTTCTTTGTAGCTTACTCGTGGTAATAAAAGCTCGGAACTCTTCCTCTTGCTTCATCGCTCTGCATTTGCCTTGGGCCTCCATGACGATGATGTGTTTATGGCATTTTGTATTCGGTGATCACCCGCACAGGTATAATCTCAAAAAAAAATTGGTAGGCCCTTTTATTGTTTGATCTTTTTCCACTTTGATCCTGGGTGCGTAGTGGAGCTCATCCATGCATCGCATGCAGGACAAATGCATCGATCTATGTGCGATTTTGAACCTGGGTTCGGAACGTCACGAACATTCGGTTTAGATGTTAGCGACAAACCAGTTTTATGAAAATTTGAGGATTCATTTCAAGAAAGAAACATTGTAATTTTTTGTTGTTGTTGTTGTTAATTTGCTTTCAGAAAATGCAATGGACTCCTCACAATTGTTTACTACATTGACTTGACCAACTTATTTAACCCACTGCAGACAAAAACCTTTGATTTGATCCATTCTGATCCAGTCGATGCAATTTGAAGCACGGTCATTAAAGGTGGACAGAGACACATCTGGAAAAACGTTTTTTTTCAAATCTCTTTGCATTAACTTCTTCACTCATCTGGACACCTGTTGGACGTTTGATCTTATTTAATTCCTATCTTTCACAAAGACTCGTTTTATCCTCAAACTTCTGAGAGAAATAGCACATCTGTCTGTCAATGCCCCTCGAGATTGTTCCAAGGTGGATGAGTTTGTTGTGAATAAAAAGCAGAGTAAACTCTCAATGCTTTGTGGCAGTTTACAGCGGAACGAATCTGTGCGCTAACTGCTCGGATGAGCATCGGCACCGATCATCCTGTCGGTCGGTCATCGATGTTCGGCGTGGGCAGGTCACCCGAGCCTTGCTGACCCGGCCACCTGTGCGCTGCTTGCCACCCGACTGATTGGACACAACACGTGCAGATGTCCGGGCTTTTGTTGTTGCTCTTCAGCCGGTGCCCCTCCCTCCCAAACGTCCGCCTCCTCCCACCCCTCTCGCTTTCATGGAGATCGCTGGGGGGAAAATGTCCCCAAATCCCTGCCGTGCACTCGCCGGATACATTTTCCCTAATTGGTTGCTTGTGAAGCGAGTCGAGCCGTTGTGGGGATCTCTGGGTGGGAAGGTTGGCAGGTGCGGAAAGGGGGTGGGGAAACACTGGGTGGGTAGAGGCGCGTTCAAAGTGTTTGGATCTACACCAGCGAAGCGGAGGAGCTGAGGAGCACTACGAGGTGGTTGAAGCCCACGGAGGGACAATGAGAATGGCATAGAGGAGCTGTGGGGGTCCTGCGCCCTGAACCACAACCTCCACGTTAGATTCGGGTCCGCTGGTTGGGTACCCAAGACCGCAAGCTCGTCGTCCTTTTGTTTCACCCACTGTGTTGCTTTTCGTCGCTCTCTATGGCTGTTGGAATCTTTTTTTACTTACCACATCGAGAGGGAGAGTTTTAACAGATTCAAGCCGCAGGTGCTTCAATCCAGGATTTGCGACACGTAATAACGACAGGTAAGCTCCTGATGATTTTCAAACCGTTCACATTTATCCTCCACGTCATTTCCCGCCACACTTCTCACCGTTTATTTGGATCCGCCGTGCAAAATGACTGTGTGTGAAAAACACCCTCCAGCAGCGCACCTGTGCGGCCTCGCGCTCGTGACTCCATGCTTGCCGATCATCCTTTACGCATACCCTGAGATCCGTCATGAGTGCAATTGGGGGAATCTCCCTTCTTGCTTCAGAAACCTGGTTCATTTACAGCCAAGGAACTTGGGAAACGTTACCATTTACAAGCACATTTTACCTTTGTACTGCGATTTCCCTGTACACGGGGTGTGATGTGTGCGTTATGTCCTCATGATGAGATCGGTTTCGGTGAGAGGGATTTTGATTCCGTCATGATTGGCTGGAGTGACTTTTTTTTTCTTCTTTCCCCAGCGTGAATAGATGTGATTTCTCTGCGATTGTCAGTGTCAACGCTCCGTCGCGCACTCCCGAAGGTGCGAAGAGTTTGGTGCCTCGCTCGGGTTCGAACCTGTTTGGGGTTTGTTCCTAACTTGTGCAAAACCACCGTATGCTAGGAGAAGAACCTGGAGAAATGGGAAATGGGGTGAAAATATTACATTGTAACAGATGGAAATATATATATATACATATGTACAGACTTGGCATTTAATATGGAATATTTTTTTTGTGGGGGTGAACTTACTTTTCAAGATGTCTTAGAACCAAAAGTTCATTGGAATTATGTTGAAATTATTTTAGATTTTGTTAATGTGACCTTTAAAAGAAACAAAAACCACATTTGACATTTCAAAACAAATAAATTGATCCTTGAAAGTGATGTAAACTGATATCGAACTCAATTCATGGACAATACTGTGTTAAACTTCTGTACGTTTTCCAGAAGTATCTCTTTATTTTGCTCATTAGCCAATTTTTTTTTTTAACAAAAACAAAAGTTAAATTACGACTGGGATTACGGACAGTAAAATTACAGTTCAGTACTTCGTGTAACCCCCACGAGCATTCAGGAGAGCACGTACATGTTGAGGCATGCTGTTCACGAGATTTGCCAAGGTTTGGACAGGAATCGCTTGCCATGCAGTGACAATAGCCTGCTGCAATTCACGCACAGAGGTTGGCTGCTGGTCCAAGTGGTCGATTTGACGCGTTAATTCTGCCCACAAGTTCTCTTTCGGATTCATATCCTGGGACATGGCAGGCCACTCCATATGCTCTACACCACGGTCAGCAAGAAAGTGTTGGATCATGCGAGCATGATGAGGCCGTGCATTGTCATCTTGGAATACAAAGTTTCCTCGAAAGGCTGCACGAGCAAATGGAAGCAATGTTTCTTCCAGAATGGCCCTGTACTTGAACTGGTTCAGGTTTCCATTCAGAACTTTGTGTAACCCCCACGAGCTTAGCTCTTTCACGAGCCTCGACGTTGTACACAAAAAAAGAAGAAAAAAAAAGAACAACCAGGTCAGTTTTTCCCCCTGCATGAAAAGCAGCCCAAACGGTCACCCCAGCACCTCCAGCTTGGACTCTTGGCACTATGCACTCTTTGTTGTAGGCTTCATGCACTTGTCTGCACACTCGGACGCGACCATCCTGACGATAGACCAGAAATCTAGACTCGTCACTGAAGATCACGTGATTCCAGTGTCCTGGCTGCCATTGACGGTGCTCTCTGGCCCACTGCAATCGGCACTGGCGGTGTTGTCTGGTCAGGCGTGGCTTTCTCAGGGGACGCCTGGCACGATAGCTGCTTGAACCAGTCGTTGGTTGACTAGCCTTCTGGATACAGGCACATTTGTCAGTTGCTGCCACTCAGCCCTAAGCCGATTAGCTGACTTGGTACGGCCATTGCGGACTAACCGGTGCAGCTGGCGATCATCCCTCCTTGTGGTTCTGTGGGGACGTCCTGGCCTCGGTATTGGAGTAGGGACACCCCTCTGAGCATTTCGTTTCAGGATCTTTGACACCTGACTTTGAATGATGCCATACTGCCGAGCAATAGCACGCTGTTTCATGCCGTAATTTCGTAAAGCCACCACTCCATGACAAACAGCATTGTCGAGTTGACGGACCATCTCCAGAGGAAGCGCCAATAACCTTTGGAGACGTGCAGCAGTTGTTTTCCACTAATACATAACGCAACAACCCTTGTATACCCGACTGTGAAGCTAATCATCAAATGCACCTGTCTGTACATTTTGCCACGCCACCTGTGATATAATCCTGTTGTTGACTTCTTGCTGCGACAGACAATCAGTGACATGGTTCTTTTAACAAATAAATCACCAAAGTGTAAAAGAAACTCACCAGATTGATATACTGAGTTTAGAAAGTAAACCCAAGTCAAGAAAAAAAAATATTCCATATTAAATGCCAAGTCTGTGTGTGTGTATATATATATATATATATATATATATATATATATATATATATATATATATATATATATATATTGTTACTGTCGCGGTTAAGATGTTATTTTTGACCGAGCGGTTGGTATGACCGCGACCTAACAGTTCCCCCGATTCTTCCCCAACTCACCCGATTCACCCCCAACTTTGGCCGTATCGCACCGCAGCTGCCCAATCTGGAAAACTCTAAAACGACCGAATGCAAAGAGGAAAAGGAATAAGACGAGAAGACGGACAGAAGAGTAATTGGATTTATTATACACACAAGCAAAAAGAAAGCAGTCACGTTTATTTACAGACGAGATTAAATACACAGTGCAACGCTAGCTTACCTACAGTCTTAATTAACCCAGGGATAGAACAAACAAAAGACAGACTCACACAGGGAATGATGACAGGAATTGGCTGGAAGCAGAGGATGGCTTGGAGTTGTATTGTGCAGCACGATCGGCGCGTTTAGCAGCCGCCGTTCCTTCGCGGCCCTGCTCAAAACCGCCGTCCAGGCCCCAAGCGGCTGTTGAGTGTTGTTGCTGCTGTGGCCGCCGCTGCTGCTGCTGCTGTGGACGTCGCGTGCTTTTCCAGGATTACAACAGGCTTTGTGCTTTCTGGGATGTCCTCTCCTTGGATGTTCTCTATGTTCTCTTGGTCCAATCACTCACCACCGACAACTCAACGCAACCAACGCAACCACTGACCACCACAACGCAACCACTGACGACCAAAACCACACAACTCAGCTCTGCTTCTTGGACCCTCTCTCTTCTCAACGGCTTGGGCTCCCTTTTGTCTGCTGGTGAAAGCTCATCTCCTTTGGACACGCCCTGCCTTGGGTTATATAGGCCCCGCCCCTCAACCTTTGCGAACCTCCCCGATCGCTCTTCCTCCGCCCTCTCTAGCCAAACCCCTGGCTCATGGTTGGTCGAGTGGGGCTGGCTCACCCCTCCCCTCTATGACGAGGTGGAGACACGCCTTTCTTCTCCGACCCTGCCTCGTGGTCAATGGCGGTAATTGGAGCGGAGGTAGTTTCTAATCGACGAAAAGGGGGAATGGAGGTTTTGGGAATGGGAATGAAGGGAATCTATCTCTTTTGCTTGGTGCAATGGAGTACTTCTATTAATGGGAGACACAGCCTTACCCTAAAACACAGAATAAGATATAACTATTGAACAGGGGTATTCTATGATTGGCTGTGGTGTGGATGCTTTATGGACTAATTATGGGATGCCCTTTGACCTTTACACAGCTCCGGAGGCAGGAGGCGCAGAATAACCAATAATAATAATTCACACAATCAAAAAAATATACAGTCCTCATATCCGCAACAATATATATATATATATATATATATATATATATATATATATATATATATATATATATTATATATATATATATATTATATATATATATATGTATATCTACTATATAAGACAGCCGTTCGTCTGTGTGTCACCATTTTTCTCAGAGATGGCTGAACGGATATTCGTCAAGCTTTCAGAGGTTCATCAGTGACTGCTTGGAGTGTTTTTAGGGATTTAAATTTTTTTTTACTTTTATGAGTTTGTTTTTTTGGATTTAAAAAAAAATCACTCTATAGTGCCGAATCCTTTTTGACTAATGACAGTTATATACAAGTACACATTCACATAAATAAATACAAAACAATCACCAGAGATTTGAACACAAATATAACTAGAACGGGCACTCGGTAGAGCGCATACCTTCGCCGCAGCTACTGTTCTGTACTTGGCATGGGAGTGTAGGGAACAGAACAACAAAAATACGATTTTGACCTTTTCGTGACCTTGACCTTGACCTTTGACCCGATTGCTCCCAAAATCTAATCAAATGTGTCCCGTATAATAACCAATCATCCCACCAAATTTCATGCAATTCGGTTGAATACTTTTTGAGTTATGCGATTAACATACACACACACAGACATACAAATAAATACACAGCGATCAAAACATAACCTTCCGCTTTTGCGAAGGTAATCAAACAATTCCAGAAGCGGTTGAAGTTGGTGGTAAGGCTTCTTCTTCTTCTTCCTGAACGTCATCAAACTCAACTCAGAAACGTGATGAACGGCACATTCAGCAGCATATATTGAACAAAAACGTAAAATGATGATTTGACATTTGTGATGGATTCTGATTTGGATGTAATTGCTTTTCCATTATATTTGCCCTCATTTCAAGTGTGGTATTGTTTCTCTTTCGCTTGAGCCACGCCAGGTACCTACTGCAGCTATAAACACTTATATACTTTACTCGAGGTACAAATACAATCACAACTTTGTCTGGGGGGTATCATCGGTAGGCTGTGTGGCTGCGGCCTCATGCAGGGTGTGGGGGACCAGGAGGGGGCGTAAATTCTCTATGTAAATGTGTACCTTGTCGCGCCACCTGATTATGATGGCAGAGGTTATTACAATTTCACTCTTTACCTGGGCAATTTCTAGGTTAAAGCAGTCATTGCACGGGTAAATTTTTCCTCCTTCCCTTCTGCCCTCCCCCAAAACGGAGGGGCCTGTCAAAGCTCCCACATCCCGTCCCCCAAAGACGTACAGTCACGTGAAAAAGTAAGTACACCCCATGTAAAGTTTTGACTTTTTCAACATGCAGCTATTTGATCTTCATTTCAACAATATTGATAGATAAAGGTGATATAATATAACAAATATCATGAAACATTTACATTTTGTAGTCCATTGTATAATTTGAATAAACATAAATGCAAATTTAGCATGTGGAAAAAGTAAGTACACCCTTGGCTCTAATAGGTGGTATTGTCCGCTTTGGCAGAAACAACCTCAAGTAGGCGTTTCTTGTAACTGTCTACCAGTCTCTGACATCGACTGGGAGAAATTTTTGCCCACTCCTCCATGCAGAATTATTTCAGCTGTGCGATGTTTGAGGGGTTTCTTGCATGCACAGCTCGTTTCAAATCCCCCCACAACATCTCGATGCGATTTGGATCCGGGCTTTGACTTGGCCATTCCAGAACCCTCCATTTCTTTCTTTTCAGCCATTCCTTGGTGGATTTACTGTTATGTTTAGGGTCATTGTCATGTTGCAAGGTCCACCTTCAGTTGAGCTTCAACTTTCCGATAGATGGCCTCACATTATCCTCAAGCACCCTCTGCTACAATGAAGAATTCATAGTGGATTCTATGATGGTGAGCTGCCCAGGCCTTGATGCAGCAAAGCTGCCCCAAACCATAATATTTCCACCACCATGCTTTACCGTTGGTGTCAGGTTCTTGTGGTCAAATGCTGTCTTTGGTTTTCGCCAAACATGTCTTCTGGTACTGTGGCCAAATAGCTCTACCTTTGACTCATCTGTCCAGAGCACATTGTTCCAGAAGTGCTGATCTTTGCCGAGGTGTTCATTGGCAAACTTTAGTCTTGCCCTGATGTTCTTTCTGGACAGCAAAGGTTTCCTCCTGGCACACCTTCCGTGGAGATCAAATTTGTGCAACCTCTTTCTAATGGTAGACTCGTGCACTTTGACATCAAGAGTGGCAAGAGCTACCTGTAGGTCCCGTGATGACATTCTGGGGTTCTTAGAGACTTCTTTCAGCATCTTGCGGTCTGCTCTCGGGCGGAACTTGCTGGGGCAGCCTGGCCTGAAAAAGTTGACAGTTGTTTGGAATCTTCTCCACTTGTAGATGATCTTCCCGGATAGTCGAATGATTGATTTCAAATTGTTTGGAGATCTTTTTATATCCCTTCCCAGACTCGTAGGCATCTATAACCTTCTTTCTGAAGGCCTCAGAGAGCTCTTTTGATCTAGGCATGGTGACGCCGCACACTTCAACAACAAAGAGCAAACCAAACTAAATGTCTGAGGTTTAAATAAGACAGGTTCCTCCAAGATCCTCTCTAACGATGTTCTAAGCATTTGCACCTGAGGTGGTGCACCTGATTCTAATTTTAGGTATTTGAAGTAGTGATAAATGTAGGGGTGAACTTACTTTTTCCACATGCGAAATTTGCATTTATGTTTATTTAAATTATACAATGGACTACAAAATGTAAATGTTTCATGATATTTGTTATATTATATCACCTTTATCTATCAATATTGTTGAAATGAAGATCAAATAGCTGTATGTTGAAATATGTTGAAAAAGTCAAAACTTTACATGGGGTGTACTTACTTTTTCACGTGACTGTATATGTCGTTCATCATTCCCCTCCCTCTCCTGCCCCCACCCGCAACGACTGGTACTCCTGCTTGTATATATGTATTTGTATATGTGTGAGTGGCTATATATATGTATATGTATATATTAGGGTGGAGCTTAAAAAATTTTTAAAAACTAAATTTTTATTTTTGAAAGTCTTACCCCCTTAATCTGTTCCATATAATATAGAAACACTGTATAAAAAGTTTGAGCACTACATTATTATGTTTAGGGGTAGCTCTTGGGCCTCAAAGATTATGAAAATTATAAAAATTCAACGAATTACGAGTATATCAGACTTTATCTTAATTTATTTTAAACAACACACTTGAACACAGTATTTATTTTTGAACACGTTAATAGTGAATTCTTTGTTCAGTTTCTGACAGTTCATAGTATCATTCTGACAATGTACAGCAAACCCCAAATTTATTATTTTCATGGCATCCCGGACAGTGTATGTTTTCTGCTATCAGGGTACATTCTGCGATGGTCCTCGACAACTTGCAGCAGGAATTGCAGCTGAGTTTCATCGCGGGTTATCAACCCACTGTACTCCTGAATGAGTGCCACTCCACGTTCAGCGTAGTCATTGACAACTTTTAGAGAGTTGACTGTTTCTGCAGCCTGCTTGTAGTCGTCTCTGTCATCCCACAAGTCCGGATCAACCGCGAGAAATCCATCTGGAAGTTCCATCATTCGCAGAAGTTTCATTGACCTTGCTGTGACGAAATCTTCCAAGTTCTTGTCCTTGAATGAATCAAGAGTAACAGTGATTCGCTTGGAATGATCCTGATCTTGGTCTTCTTCATTCTTCATGGCACTCACCATCAGTCTCTTGGTTGACGAACTGACCCGACTGTCGAAGAAAGCCAAGCTAACAAGTTCCTGTGACAAGTACCACACGTGATTGGAAAACTTGCGTGATGTTGACTTTGAGATGGCTGGATGGATTGATGAGTATTCAAGCAGTGACTTCAGCAGCAGCAGGTCACTGTAAGGAGCACCTGATGCTTGAGGTGCAGAGATCCAGGCTGTCAGGTAGACACGTACTGTGAATACACACACATCACGTAATCCTCTCTTTTCTGCAGGAGTCAGTTTGAATTGAGCCTTGAACATCCAGATCTTGAGACAGTATATTACTTGGTGGGCGTGGTGCATTGCTCCGGGTGACATGAATCGCACTCCTCTGGCAGGAGCAGCACCGAGAAAGACAATCACAAGTTCCAAGAATTCTTTGTAATCATCTCTCGGCTGACTCTGTTCAAGATGCTTGTTGGCATAATCGATAGTGCCTTGCTTTATGTCTTCCACTAGACTTGCCACATCATCAGCTGCAATCCCTGGTTCATACTTGGCTGTGTCTATGAATCCCCAGTATTCCTGGAAGCGTTTGAAGAGTGGAACCTCGGGAGAAGATTTGGCTCCCAATCCCATACACACTTGGAACACTGCACCAATTATCAATGCCATAATGTGATGCCTGCAAGCTAGTGACAAGAGCTCCTTCTCAAGCTTCTGCTCTAGGAGGACACAGGCACCAGTGATCCGACCAGTGTTTGAGCTGGTCGTGTCAAAACACATAGCTCGGATGCTGTCGGCTACGCCCCAGTCTTCAATGGCTCCAAAGACAGCAGCAGCCTGAGCCTCGCCTGTTCCAGATGGAAGCTTGGCAACTGTGAGTAGCTGAGAAACTCCTTTCCCTGAAACCAATACTGGCAGGCGATCAACCTTCTCTTTTCCAATTAGATCAAGGATCAGTTTGCCGTCCCATGAACAACAAGGGGAACGTTACCCTGAAACTCCGCCTTTATATTTGCAGATCTCTGGACTCGGTGTTGTACTCTTTGTCGGCGAATTGAGTCTCTGTTTAGAGCAAGTTCATCAATGTTCTGTCCCAAGCTTTTGGCAGTTTCTGCTATAACAAAAACGGCTTTGCGGTCTGACACTTTTGTGCGATCTAGAGCGGCTGCGAGTTCTTCAGTAACGACAGTTTTTCGCCCCTTCTTTCTTTTTCGTGTCTGAAATGTGATGCCTCCAGCAGCTCCCTCACTTGCATTGTCCCCAGTTTCCATCTTTTCACTATCTTCTGCTGAGCTGTTTTCAGATTCAGAACCAGATGAAATCAGTTCAGCTGTAGAAGCTGCTAACTGTTTCATTTGCTCCATTCGCTGTCGCCTGGCAAGCATTTCCTCCTCTCTTTTGGACGCCGTTTTCTCCTTCGCAGCAAGCTTTACATCTACTCCAGCCAGCGACCCCCTTCTTCCCTTTTCTCGCTGGGCAAACAAGAAATCCTTGTCTTCTTGTAATACTGACGTATTGGTCAGAGCATCAGCGTGAGCGACATCAAAAAGGTCTTCAAGCCTGGAAACAAAAGCCGACTCTCGCGAGTTGAGTTGGTGACGTTCGCGCTTTGTTCTTTTTCAGAAGACGCCATTCTTCAAATGTCTGCTCAAGCCTGGTTTGGCAGTTTTGATGAGCTCTCATCGGGATTCTAGCTTTCTTCCAAAAGTTAGCTATTTCTGTGATGGTAACATCCGACGATTGTCTTACGGTCTCCTTCAGATCGAGATGGTGATGTAGGAAGAATCCAAGAGCCATACGCAATGATGGCAACTTGCTGCCACTTAATTCAGTCACAGAGTCGCCAAGGAGATACAACTTGGTTTGAGATCTTGTTGCTTTTTCCACAGATGACATTTTCAATCAGATATGAATCTGAAAGAAGTAGAACATAGCATTAAGAAATTAAGAATCAAGAAAATTCAAACAGTTCTATTAATAACTGAGCAGTGAGCACAATAATATATAAAAATATAACCACCTTTAGAGGCCATTTTTCCCCCCAAAGCGGGGGTTGGCCTTTTTCGGGAACCGTGGTTGTTGTTGTTTTTTTCGGTCCCCTTTTTGAAGCAATGTTCTACGGCCGGATGCCCTTTCCTGACGCCAACCCTTTTTGCCGCCTTTAACGACAAACAGGGAATTACCAGTGAACTGGTACTCAATTGGCCGACCTCAGAAGGATGACAGGCTGAGTCAACCCCCCTGGCGTTAATTCAGCGATCGACCGGGATTCGAACCCAGGATCCTTGGATCCTAAGCTGGCACCCTAGCCGCTAGCCCAACACCAGAGCACAATGCCTCAAGCAATTACACAAACATACTGCTGCAACAGTGTTGCAGCTGTTGCTTAGTCAGCATAGTCAGTCCATTGAGTCCAAACAGTAAACAAGTCTGAACATGTCTGGAATATAAATTCATGGAAAATTTGCATTATCAATTTATCAGCAAAACAATGGGATTCGGATGATTGGTTGGATAATAGATATGAACCAGTTGAACCACAATGATTATGCTTCTATAATCTGTGATAATATTATACCATGTTTATACACCCATTATGTCTGTGATTCTCTGCAAAGCCTGTGATAACTTCGTTTTTATTTTCAAATAGTGTTCTGTGATACACCTATGTACAGTGTTTACTTTTAGATACTATGGTGATAAGCGTTCCCAGGTCAGCGCTACATCTCATTTTAGCATTTATTGTCTAGCAGACTCTAGCTCAACGAACATTTTACTCTTTTATTATAACAGATATTGTGTATGTACAATGTACATATTACTACTGTAATTATTTATTTAATGGAGCACAGAGTTTTATAACTTAAAGGTTTTATCTGTGTTCCCAGTAATTAATTTTACCACAATGATTGCATGTTGTGTGTATGATGATAGGAGAGAGTGTCAATTTACTTAGTAGTTAAAATTGGGTTCTTAATTTATCAACAGAATTAATCTATTATCAGTAGTATGTGAAATAAAAGGGCGGCCGCAGCTTTGGGGTATCGGAAACTTTACCATCATTGAGCTACCCCTAAATATTGTTCAATTGTGCTCATATTTTGCCTGAATTTTTATTTCATATATAGGAACAAATTGAGAGGGTAATAAGATCATATTTCAAAAGTTCAAAATAAGCTCCACCCTGGATATATATATATATATATATATATATATATATATATATATTGTTACAGACGCGGTTTTGGATGTTAGTTTACCGAGCGGTTTGGTATGACCGCGTCTGCACAGTTTACCCGATTATACTCGAACGTTGGCCAAATCGCGCTATGCTAAATCAATTAAGGAAAGGACACAACGGCTGGGCTAAATGACACGACACCAGGGGTACAGTTCTCAAGACCTCCGGAGGAGGTTATAATATTGGTTTGCAGAACGTTTAGATTACAAGGACAAGAGGTACAGCATAGAAAGGTGGGCACTTAAATACGGTCTTATCTTAGCCCCGACAGACCACAGATAAACGGGACAAGACTGACTCACGCAGGGATTGATGGCAAGGAAGGGCAGAATCGATGGCTCAAGGTGCACCTTGGCTCAGGGACAGGATCCACACGGTCCGGTCCAGATATGCGGGGAGGTATCGTCGCGCTGGAGGTGGCGTCTGTTTCTCCTCAAGCTGGGGGCGCATCTCACGTCACCTCCGGTAAGTGGCTGCCTATATCCAGCGGGGAGTGACACGCCCTCGGCTCGCTAGCTCCGCCCCAGATGGAATCGGTCCGCCGCTTCTTATTGGGTGCGGGGGGTTACCGGGCTCCGCCCTTGACGAGGAGCTGACAGTCAGCCCCTGCGTGGTAACCCCGTCGGAGCTCATGGGCAATGGCGGCTAACCAAGCCGGAGTGAGGACGCCCACTCCCCGCACCGCCGCCGCGCCGCCCCCGCTGTGGTTGTAGTTGTTGTTGTTGTTGTAGTTCCATGAGATGATGGGAGGATGCGGAGATGAGGTTGTGGGGAGGTATTGGGAGGTCCTAAACTCACTACTGGTGCCATACAATCACATTCTGGTACAACGAAGAGTCAGAATTAATGGAAACGAGTCCTTAACTGACATAGACTAAGAATAACTAGCAAGATGTCCTATAGTTGTCTACGTGAGATGCGGTGAACCTGGGCACGACATTTAATGGGGGAAAAAGGGGAAGGTCGGTTCTACAGAGTGTTGTTTACAGACAATGGGACTAGGGAATGGGGGATTGGGGATAGTTGGGGAGTATTGGGGAAATAGGGGAATATTTACAAGCGGATATGGATGGAGGCCAAATCCCATATCCGCAACATTGCACCCTTCTCTACCTCGGGGCGTCCCGACCCGATAAATCTTTACCTACGTTAGTGTGGCACTCAGATGTAGTTCCCTCTACTATTAACTCTACCCTGAGTGCGACAGTTTTACAGATGTTCACAAATGAGTAAATATGTCCCCCTGCGACGTTGCACCCTTCTCCTCACAGAAACACACCCACAGGATAACCGAATCGCGGAAAGAATTCTCAAACTAAACATACAGCCGGTAGGGAGCATTATTTACACAAGACTACGCTGATATTTACACTACGATCCAGGACCTGTTTTTGGAGGAACACATGCAGATGTTATGCATAGAGAGAGCACGCATGCCAGCATCGATACACCAACCCACGAGTGCTCTGTGGCCTTACGGCCTTTAATAATGTGCAGAGCACCCCTTCCAAGCACCAACAGCACCACCCCATAACACAGTCAGCACCATCCGGTGCACCAATAAAATGTTCAACGTCACCGGTGGTGTCGCAGCCGGCCGATGTTCTGCCGCTTGTCTTGCCTTGGAGCCCACTTGGTGTTCTGGCTTTCTTCAAAAATAAAGAAAGGCGCCAACCGCGTCCATTTCTAAATTGTGGCCGTCAGGGGGCCAACTAAAAGTGGTTCACCTGTATGGCATAGGTGCCACGTTGACCCATAGGTCCATCAACGGGTGGTGCTTGGCCGCAAAAGACTGCAGTCCATGGTGGGCGGCCACAAAAATTGCGGTCCATATGGTGTATCGATCCCGGCAGCAAGCAGCGAAAGTGCAGGCCCACAACTGCGGAGCCAGCACCTCTCTCTCCTCTCTCTCTGCCCCAAAGCCAGATCCTCGGAGGTAGGAGACAAAAGAAGAAGACAAGTGAGTAAGGTGGTAAGGGCGCAAAAGTGCACGCAACATTAGGTAATGCACACTAGAGGCACATGGGAACCAGGTGAGACAGGTACGTTCCTACCGTACGCCCCCCCCCCCACCAGGTAACCTACATTGCCCCTCCCTTACCCCTTACTGTATCCACACAACACAACACTACCCATAAACATCTACTTTACAAATCAACAAACGTCCCTACTGTCTTCCCCGTTCCTCCCATAAACCAAATTCGTCTTCTCTCCCTCCTAACCAATCAAATTTGCCATTTCCAACTCTCATCACAATTTGCCATCTCCAACTCAACATCAAAATTTGCCATCACCAATTCATCATCAGTCCCTCCTAAGGAGGGAGAGATGGAATCACCCCAATGTCTCATCCACGTCGTGATGTGTCTCACAAATCCTCACAGCAATTCTCATTTCCTGCACACAGAACAAAGAAAACACAGGTGTGGAGTCATCATCATCACCTCAGGTAAGTGGCTGCGTATGGTGCGACAGGTTCATCAATCCTAACTATTTCCTAAATGACTTTAACAACTTTACATTACCCGGGGTCTTTCCCTGCCAATCCATTGGCCAACTTACACTATGGGTTCTAAAAACCAATTCCCATTGACCAAACTGTGGTGCTTTTCAATTTGGGGTCTCACTCCCCCGATTCATCTCCCGGTGCCCTCGCACAATTTCTGGGCCGCGACGTGTAGCTCTCCCAGCAGGTCTACCCACCTGCACACCTCCACCACTGCAGTTGCCTCCCAGCTTACCTGCTCCTTACCCTAACCTAACTACCTGGGGAAGGCCCTCTGGCGCTCTCCCCACTCGGTGCCCTCTCTGGCACTGGGCTACCCGGGTCCGTCCTCCGGATCCTCGGGCCCCACTGACACTAACGGCTCCCAGAGCCCACCTGCGGCCTCACCTGGCCGACATCCTCACAGTGGTGGAGTGCCCAACCAACTACACACACTAACAGGCTACACGCCCAGCCATTTCCACAACACTAATGCACCCATCCACAATACCATTCTGCAACCGCACCACAAATGCCAATATCCAACCACAATTTACCTATACCCTCTACCTAACACTTACACTACCCGCCCCGGGTACTCGTGAAAGGGGTCCACTCTTCCCCCATCCACACCTTCGCACCATGCACACCACTCCGTACCACTTACTCCAACTCTCTCCACACCACCTTTACTTGCACACCTGTGCTCTCACACCTGGTGCCACCTGCACCCTTCTCTCCCCAAGCGCATTCGCGCTGATCCACAACACTCACTACTCATCCACTGCTCCACACACCTGTCCAGTTCTCACACAGCATCATCTCATCTAACTACTCCCCTCTGAAACTTGCGCTTCCCAGTCGTCCCTTTAAACTATTGCGCTCCCACGTCATTATCATCCACCCTAATCTACCTGCGTCCCCACTACAGGTATCAGTCACTAACTAAACTTAACGTTACCTAATGTCATCTTCTAGGGCCCTACACACAATATAACCTAACCCACCCGGGCTAGTTTTCACTGCCATACACCCCATAAGCTATTGCGCATTTGCCCCTCCTTTGTGAGGGATGACAGAGTTGCCATCCCACCACATCGGGCATCTCCCACTACCAATTTTGCACATCAAATTTCAACAAATCAAAAATTTGCCAATCACTACCCATCATCTGCCAATCATTCCTGCCAATCCTTTGCCAATCATCAAATTTTGTTTTTTTCTAATTTCGGGGCCAAAACACTAACCTCATCCCACAGTCTACTCACTAATGCCTCTCGGTGCGCCAATTCCTGTCCAAAGCCCGGCTTCGTAAAGCCGAGCAATGAATGCGGGTTGTTTGGTGCCAGCGGCTGGATACGTCCCGCATTCGGTGCAGGGAAGGAGGTTTACCCAGGCCGAGATCCCACGCACCATCTCGGCGTGGAGCCATCCAATGTCCCGATCTCGACCTGCCGGCACGTCTCAACAAAACGTGGTCGCCATGACGACCCTTCCTATCCAGCTGCCCGCTCCGCCTAGTGGAGCACGGACGCGGCCGTTCAAAGCGAGGCCCGGCACGCACCGAGGGCCCGCTTCGGCTAAAAGTCGACCTAACCTCTAACCCGGTTATCGTCGATGCCTCACCTGGATGCTTACAAGCATACGCTACCCCTTTCGTGCTCATACATCCAGCTGTTCCCATGCTCCTCGTACCTTTCCTTACACACCCAGGTACACTCATTCCACTTACCGACTTGGTCACACACCTGACCACCGAACACCTTGGCACACATTTGTCGCTCGCACACCTCACCAACACACCTCTTCGCGCCCCCTCCTCGGTCACCTCCTCTGTGACAATCACAGGTGTGCTCTCACTCGCACACCCAACCACGTGCCTCACTACCAATTCCAGCGTGCATTCCCACTCACGCTCTACCATTCCAGGTGTGCATCCTTCCATTCCAGGTGTACATCCTCGCTCACCTGTCACAACCAACTCACGCTCCTTGTCACTCTCATTACTCTCACCTCCATTCTTGACAGCGCACTCACCCTTACTCTTGACAGCGCACTCTTTCCTCATGCACCCGTCCGTTACACACCTCTCTCGCGCACACTCTCCCGTCACACCCTCTGTAACACTCACCACAGGCGTGCATTCTTCCTTGCCTTTGACAGCGCACTCTTTCCCCATGCACCTGTCCGTCACACACCTTTCTCGCGCACACTCTTGCGCACACTCTCCCGTCACACCCTCTGTAACACTTACCACACCGCGCTTCCATGTGCTCCCTCGCACACGCGCTACGACCGACTCACTCTCGCCAGCACCCTCACTCCTTGGCACGCACTTTTTCCTCACACACCCCAGAGTCGGACTTTCTCGCACACCTCCTTTTTCGCACACCAGACCTGTCGCACACTTCACCAACGGCCTCTCACGAACACCCGGGTCCATCTCGACCCCCAAGCTTCTTAAATCCCCTGGCGCATCATACGCACGACCATATTGGTCACCACTTACACCGGGTCCTCTTCCTCTTCGCTTCTCCTCCATCACCTGCGAATCCCTCATCCGGTTAATGAGCACATCATCACGATCCAAACACAGACTTTGGACCAATTCTTTTATCTCCTCTTTTATCTCTTTCTTATCCCCTCTCCGTCGCTTCTTAATTTCGCTCACCCCTTCTTCCACTTCTTCCAATTTCTGCTTCACCTCTTTTATTCCCCGGTACGTCTCCTCAAGCTCGTCCTCCAAGGCTACCTTGACCGTTTCCATGTGCGTCCTCACCTGCCGGTCCTTCGTCTCCATTACCTCTATCACCTCGTCCAACCTCGTTGTCAGTCCCTCACGTACCATCTGACATTCCCTCTTCGTCGCTACCAAGTCATTTTTTAGGTCATTTTGTGTCGCTTTTAACCCTCCTATTACCGCTGTGTTCTTTTGAACCTGCTCCACTAACTCCGTCTGTCCCACCGTCAGCTGCTCCACCTCCTGCGTCAGGTCCTCTATGCCCCCTTGTAACTTTACAGTCCCCTTTCTCACCTCCTTCTCCATGTGCTCCTGACAGTGCCTCACCTCCTCGCGCACTCCTCCGACCTCCTCACTCACACCTCTTCTGATCTCTTCTCCCATCACTTGCATCTCCTGCCCAGATGCCACCCTCATCTGCTCCATTTCCTCCCTGTGAGCATCCAGTTTGGTTTCTACCCCCATTCTGACCCCCTCTATCTGCTGCCCCATTTGTTTAACTTCCCTTTCCGCTTGGTCCCTCATGTCCCTCAATTTGCCTTCCATCCTGTTTTCTAACCCCTCTAACCCATTTTTCACTCCCTCTATCTGATTCTCCTGGGCAGCCATTCTATTTTCCACCCCCATTAACCCATGTTTCACCCCTTCTATCCCATTGTCTAACCCCTCTAATTTCTTGTCTAATCCCTCACCGGTACCCCTCGCTTCATACCTCATTACCCCCATTTGCTCACTCTGAGCCTCCATCCGGTTCCCCATTACCCCCATTTGGTTTCCCATTACCCCCATTTGGCCCTCCAATCGCTCACCCTGAGCATCCATCCGGTTCCCCATTACCCCCATTTGCTCACTCTGCAGTTTGAGGGACGCCTGCATTTGCGCCATAAATTGCTCCATGAGGGCCTGCATTTGGGCCATCCCTCCCACTTGTGCAGCGGGTGCGGCCGCCGTAGCTATGTGCGAGGCGCCATTTTGCGCGCCCGCAACCTCGTGCGCAAGGACGCCATTTTGCGACTCTGCTACCCTCACTGCTTCGCTCTCCTCATGTCCCTCAATCTGGTCCTGGATCGACCCTGCCTCACTCTCCTCTACCGGAACCCAGCCGTCTTGGTCTGCCATCGCGCGACTTTCAAAATTCGGGTTTTTATTTTTATTTTTTGTAAAACACAATCAAATTTCGCCGTTATAATTTCGAGCGCGTGAAACGCGCTCCGGATCGAATCCCACTTCCCGACACCAAATGTTACTCTAATAGTACAATTGGTGTTCCAAAATTTGGGCTAAATGAATTTAGTCCCAGGTCCGAATCCAACTCCTGACAACCAAATGTTACAGACGCGGTTTTGGATGTTAGTTTACCGAGCGGTTTGGTATGACCGCGTCTGCACAGTTTACCCGATTATACTCGAACGTTGGCCAAATCGCGCTATGCTAAATCAATTAAGGAAAGGACACAACGGCTGGGCTAAATGACACGACACCAGGGGTACAGTTCTCAAGACCTCCGGAGGAGGTTATAATATTGGTTTGCAGAACGTTTAGATTACAAGGACAAGAGGTACAGCATAGAAAGGTGGGCACTTAAATACGGTCTTATCTTAGCCCTGACAGACCACAGATAAACGGGACAAGACTGACTCACACAGGGATTGATGGCAAGGAAGGGCAGAATCGATGGCTCAAGGTGCACCTTGGCTCAGGGACAGGATCCACACGGTCCGGTCCAGATATGCGGGGAGGTATCGTCGCGCTGGAGGTGGCGTCTGTTTCTCCTCAAGCTGGGGGCGCATCTCACGTCACCTCCGGTAAGTGGCTGCCTATATCCAGCGGGGAGTGACACGCCCTCGGCTCGCTAGCTCCGCCCCAGATGGAATCGGTCCGCCGCTTCTTATTGGGTGCGGGGGGTTACCGGGCTCCGCCCTTGACGAGGAGCTGACAGTCAGCCCCTGCGTGGTAACCCCGTCGGAGCTCATGGGCAATGGCGGCTAACCAAGCCGGAGTGAGGACGCCCACTCCCCGCACCGCCGCCGCGCCGCCCCCGCTGTGGTTGTAGTTGTTGTTGTTGTTGTAGTTCCATGAGATGATGGGAGGATGCGGAGATGAGGTTGTGGGGAGGTATTGGGAGGTCCTAAACTCACTACTGGTGCCATACAATCACATTCTGGTACAACGAAGAGTCAGAATTAATGGAAACGAGTCCTTAACTGACATAGACTAAGAATAACTAGCAAGATGTCCTATAGTTGTCTACGTGAGATGCGGTGAACCTGGGCACGACATTTAATGGGGGAAAAAGGGGAAAGTCGGTTCTACAGAGTGTTGTTTACAGACAATGGGACTAGGGAATGGGGGATTGGGGATAGTTGGGGAGTATTGGGGAAATAGGGGAATATTTACAAGCGGATATGGATGGAGGCCAAATCCCATATCCGCAACAATATATATATATATATATATTGTTGCGGATATGAGGACTGTATTTTTTTTTGATTGTGTGTCTTATTATTATTGCTTGAGTCTGCGCCTCCTGCCTCCGGAGCTGTGTAAAGGTCAAAGGGCGTCCCATAATTAGTCCATAAAGCATCCACACCACAGCTAATCATAGAATACCCCTGTTCGATAGCTTATATCTTATTATGTGTTTTAGGGTAAGGCTGTGTCTCCCATTAATTGAAATACTCCATTGCACCAGTGAAAGAGATAGATTCCCTTCATTCCCACTCCCAAAACTTCCATTCCCCCTTTTCGTCAATTGCCATTCGCATGGCCAACCAACAATTGCCGCCATTGGCCACGAGGCAGGGTTGGGGAAGAAAGGCGGGTCCCCACCTCGTCATAGAGGGGAGGAGTGAGTCAGCCCCTCTCAACCAACCACGAACAAGGGGTTGGACTTGGAGAGGGTGTGGAGAGAAACATCGAGGAGGTTCGCGAAGGTTGAGGGGCGGGGCCTATATAACCCGCAGCTAGGGCGTTTCCCAAAGAGATGAGCTTTTACAGAGAGACGAGAGGAAGTCCAAGCGGTTGAGTCCAAGAGAGGCGCTTTGAGTTGAGTCCGAGAGAAGTCCAGAGTTGAGCTGCAGCTCGAGCCACCGAAACTGCATTTACTGCAGCTCGAGCCACCGAAACTGCATTTACTGCAGCTCGAGCCACCGAAACTGCACTTACTGCAGCTGGAGCCACCGAAACTGCAGCCACAGCAGCGTGAGGCCTGGACGGCAGTTTGGAGCAGGGCCGCGAAGGGGCGGCGGCTGCCCAACGAGTCGATCGGTTGCAGGACCAGTTGGACCTCCCTATCCCGCCAGCCATCCATCTCCCGCCAGTCCTATCATCATTCCCCGCGTGAGCCTGTCCTTGTTTGTTCTGTCCCTGGGTTAATTAAGACTGTAGGTAAGCTAGCGTTGCACTGTGCATCTAATATCTTCTGTAAATAAACGTGATTGCTTTCTTCCTGCTTATATGTGTAAATAATAAATCCAATTACTCTTCTGTACGTCTTCTTCCTCTTTGTATTCGGTCGCTTTAGAGTTTTCCATATTGAGCAGCCGCGGTGCGATACGGCCAACGTTTGGGTGGAATCGGGTTCTAGTCGGGGAATAACTGTTCGGTCGCGGTAATACCACCGCTCGGTAAAATAACATCCTTTAACCGCGTCCGTAACAATATATATATTAGCGTCGATACAGAGGAACGGGCTTATTTTAGCTGAGGATAATGACTGTACCTGAGTGGTTGTGTTGTCATGAGTTACACCAATCGTAATACAAACAATTACTTAGCACAAATGTATTTGTTGTGTTTGTGATATTACATTTTTATAAGCAATTTAGGTTGAATGTTTTTTTTTTCAAGAAAGAACACCTCAGCACACACATAGGGGAGGGGTCGGTGCAGACTGGAAGTTTGGGACGATTACATCTCACCACCACGTAATTCAAAACACCTCACCACCAAGTAATTTAAAACACCTCACAGCCATAAAACACGTAATAAAAACACCTCACCACCACAAAATTAAAAACACCTCACCACCACAAAATTGAAAACACTTCACAGCCATCAAACACGTAATAAAAACACCTCACAGCCATAAAACACGTAATAAAAACACCTCATCACCACGAAATTAAAAACACCTCACAGCCATAAAACACGTAATAAAAACACCTCACCACCACAAAATTAAAAACACCTCACCACCACAAAATTGAAAACACCACAGCCATCAAACACGTAATAAAAACACCTCACAGCCATAAAACACGTAATAAAAACACCTCACAGCCATAAAACACGTAATAAAAACACCTCACAGCCATAAAACACGTAATAAAAACACCTCACCACCACAAAATTAAAAACACCTCACAGCCATCAAACACGTCATAAAAACACCTCACAGCCATAAAACACGTAATAAAAATACTTCACCACCACGAAATTAAAAACACCTCACAGCCATAAAACACGTAATAAAAACACCTCACAGCCATAAAACACATAATAAAAACACACCACTACAAAATAAAAACACCTCACAGCCATAAACACGTAATAAAAACACCTCACCACCACGAAATTAAAAACACCTCACAGCCATAAAACACATAATAAAAACACCTCACCACCACTAAATTAAAAATACCGCACAGCCATAAAACACGTAATAAAAACACCTCACCACCACTAAATTAAAAATACCGCACAGCCATAAAACACGTAATAAAAACACCTCACCACCACTAAATTAAAAACACCTCACAGCCATAAAACACGTAATAAAAACACCTCACAGCCATAAAACACGTAATAAAAACACCTCACCACCACGAAATAAAAACACCTCACAGGCATAAAACACGTAATAAAAACACCTCACAGCCATAAAACACGTAATAAAAACACCTCACAGCCATAAAACACGTAATAAAAACACCTCACCACCACGAAATAAAAACACCTCACAGGCATAAAACACGTAATAAAAACACCTCACAGCCATAAAACACGTAATAAAAACACCTCACAGCCATAAAACATGTAATAAAAACACCTCACCACCACAAAATTAAAAACACATCCACCACGTCATTTAAAAACACCTCACCACCAAGTTATTCAAAACACCTCACCACCACGTAATTATAAATACCTCACCACCACATAAATCAAAACACCTCACCACCATGTGATTTCAAAACACCTCACCACCACATAAATCAAAACACCTCACCACCATGTGATTTTAAAACACCTCACCACCACGTCATTTAAAAACACCTCACCACCACATAATTCAAAATACCTCACCACCACGTGATTCAAAACCACCACAACGTTATTAAAAACACTTCACAACCACGGAAACAAAAGTTTGAGGGAGTCGTTAAGTGAGAACACAGACACTGCCCAGATGTGTAGATATATAGATAAATGATTGTACCCGAGTTGCCGTTTCGTCATGGTTTAAACCAATCATAATTCAAACAATTATTTTGCACAAATGTATTTGTAATATACGTGATATCACATTTTATAAACAATTGAAGATGAAAAAAAAAATTCCTGAAAAAATCCCGATAAAAATTTTTTTAAAAATTGAATTTTTTCAAAAACAATACCGTTAGGACATACCGACGGGAGAGATATGTGCATACCAGAAGTTTGGTACGATTTCACAAAAGTTTGAGAAAGTAGTTCAGTGACAACACAACACAGGACAGGACAGACGCTGCACAGATATATATATATATATATAGATTAAATATTATGTATTGCAGATAAGCCTGGCGCTTCATTGAAAGAAAACTGAGCGATCATAGACCAACAGAACGCCGTCTTCATATCGGCAGTTATATGATATGCTTCATTAGATGCGACATTTCGCATCGTTTTGTGCAAATTGTTCATTTATGCAGAAACGCTGCGCGATCTCCATTGCGCTTCGTAATGGTCAGTGGAGGGAAACCTCCAATTAGCATCTCAAACGGTCCGACACTCTTCCTTGCACCACTTATGTACGTTGGGAGGATTCGAGCTTTGGGTCCTTCATTGTACTTGTTGTACACGCATCTTACAACACAAAGCGCAAGAATTATTTTTGGCATTCATTTAATGAAGGAATTCCTCCTAAAGGGGAATTGCAATCAATAATATTATTTCCGCTCCCTCCCCTCCCCCTTTGGCTGAGCGGAGGGGGCGTGGGAGTTCCGGTAGACCACGCCCCCTCCTCACTCCCAACGGGAATGGTGAAAGGTTGTAGCAAACCACGTGGGGTTTCTCATCAGGCCGTCGCTGTTGGTGAACTTCGAAAAGCAAACATCGGAACAGAAATTTGTCACCGACTTTTTAATTAAACAATAGGATCCTGCTGTCAACAATAACTTCTTTAATATCCATTTTCCATGTTTGGAATCATCTCCATTAAATATGGAACAGGCTGCTCTTGCTCAGGGAACATTACAAATCCAGGGAACGATTAGTACCCATCGTTAGATTCCACGGCATCATATTGTAAAGTAGGCTTCTGCACGAGCTGTCATCTATTTATTACGTATACACATTTGTTGAAGTTTTAACCTCATACCTCATATCATTCCTCATTGTCTTCTGCACGTTTTATGCCTCCGTCAACAAAGTCACCGCAGGAATTATTTTTTGGGGTTGTCCACCTGTCCACCTGTCCACCTGTCCGTCCGTCAAAGTAGGTTTTTGTTGCCGTGATAACTTGAGAACAGCTGAAGGGATCTAAGTCAAACTTGATACAGGTATGTATTATGATGCAAATATGAACTGATTTGATTTTGGGGTCGAGGTCAAAGGTCAGAGTGTGTAATCGGTTTTTGTTATCGTGATAACTTGAGAATGGCTAAAGGGAACTAAGTCAAACTTGGTACAGGTATGTATAATGATGTAAATATGAACTGATTAGATTTTTGGGTCAAAGGTCAGAGGTCATGTTTGGTAAAAATCCTGTTACCACGATAACCTGTGAACCAGTGATGGGATTTTGACAAAGTTGGTATAAATATGTATAATGGTGCAAATATGAACTGATTAGATTCTGGGGTCACGAGGTCAAAGGTCAGAGGTCATGTTTGGTAAAAGTATTATGATGCAAATATGAACTGATTTGATTTTGGGGTCAAGAGGTCAAAGGTCAGAGTGTGTAATCGGTTTTTGTTATCGTGATAACTTCAGAATGACTGAAGGGAACTAAGTCAAACTTGGTACAGGTATGTATAATGGTGTAAACATGAACTGCTTAGATTTTGGGGTCACGAGGCCAAAGGTCAGAGTTCATGTTTGGTAAAAATCCTGTTACCACGATAACCTGTGAACCAGTGGTGGGATTTTGACAACGTCGGTACAAATATGTATAATGGTGCAAATATGAACTGATTAGATTTTGGGGTTGCGAGGTCAAAGGTCAGAGGTCATGTTTGAAAAAAAAAATCCTGCTACCACGTTAACCTGTGAACCAGTGATGGGATTTTGACAACGTTGGTACAAATATGTATAATGGTGCAAATATGAACTGATTAGATTTTGGGGTCATGAGGTCAAAGGTCAGAGGTCATGTTTGGTAAAAATCCTGATACCACGATAACCTGTGAACCAGTGATGGGATTTTGACCAACGTTGGTATAAGTATATATTATGATGCAAATATGAACTGATTTGATTTTGGGGTCAAGTGGTCAAAGGTCAGAGTGTGTAATCGATTTTTGTTATCATGATAACTTGAGAATGGCTGAAGGGAACTAAGTCAAACTTGGTACAGGTATGTATAATGGTGTAAACATGAACTGATTAGATTTTGGGGGTCACGAGGCCAAAGGTCAGAGGTCATGTTCGGTAAAAATCCTGTTACTACGATAACATAACCAGTGATGGGATTATGACCAAAGTCGGTACACTTATGTATTATGATGCAAAGATGAACTGGTTTAATTTTGGGGCCAAGAGGTCAAAGGTCAGAGTCTTTAATAGGTTTTTGTTTCCGCGATAACTTACGAACGGCTAAAAGGAACCAAGTCAAACTTGGTACAAGTATGTTTTATGATGCAAAGATGAACTGATTATATTATGGGGTCAAGAGGTCAACGGTCAGAGTGTGTATTCGGTTTTTGTTACCGTGATAACTTGAGAATGGCTGAAGGGAACTGAGTCAAACTTGGTACAAGTATGTATAATGATGCAAAGATGAACTGCTTAGATTATGGAGTCAAAAGGTCAGAGGTCATGCTAGGTAGAAATCCTGTTGCAGTGATAACTTGTGAATTCCTGGGAGTTTGACCAAACTTGGTATAAGTATATACTGTATTATGATGAAAAGATGAACTGATTCGATTTCGGCTTCAAGAGGTCATGTCAGGTAAAAATGTGATTCTCGAGAACAGCTCGAGGGATTTAAATCAAACTTGGTACAAGTATGTATACTGATGTAATGTGAGGGCGGAGGCATGTCGGCCGATGTCGCGACGTTGAACATTACCGTTCTTGTTCAATATACATCATCCCTTCTTTCCTCCCTCCCTCATATCACACCTTGTACCTAAATAGATGACCCCTCGCTGCTCTCACCGAAATCTAAAATCCCAGTCTAGGTTGTGGTTGTAAGAGTGGCTTCCAAGCCCATTAGAAATCTTCCTGCTCCATAAATGATGCAACTGCCACCTGCACCTTCATTAATAGTGAACTTTCAAACAGGTTGCAAGATTCCATAAATCTCTCCCAATTGATGGCCATTACAAGACCCTCGTAATCCAACCCACAGTTCCTTTGGCTTTTCCATTAGCCTTCTCATGAAGGATCTTCCTGCTGATGCATCGCCAACTGTGAGCAATATGGAAACAAACCTGCTATCTCCTCTTACCAGGTCGGGTGTTCACAGCTAGCACTGGGCGATTTGGAAATCGTTAAATGATTAAATCCTGCATATAATGTATACCTCAAAATTATCTGTCGTTGGAATTATCCTGTCCTGAAGCTCGTTTGCTTTTGTATCGAAAATTCTGAAATTATCATTGGACACATTTGAGCTCTTTCCCAGTGAGGATTATATGGCAAAGCCTTAGCTGGTCTTCAGCTCGAATTAGATTGCAAAGCAGGTGCTTTAAATCTCAGGAGCACCCCACTACATGATTACATCCTTGTTCTGCATGAATCCAGATGGGTTTTCTGGATTAAGATTTGAAAGGGCAACTCTTAAGAGCACGTTTCCTCCTTGGGGTCCGTCTGTCCCCATGTGGTGTGCTCAAACACACGTTTGAGATGCAGCGGTGATTTTTTTTAAATGCCCCACTGTGGTTAAAATGCACTGGAGGTGGTACAAGCAGAAGAGACAGACACCTTATTGAAAATGACACCCGTTTCCATAACCATAACCAAAATGGGGACAATTTTGTGTATGGGGTTTTTTATGGAACATACCAGTGTATGTATATATGATGGGAATAACATCTGAGATTCATACTCACCAAAGTGAACTGCCAACCCTGTTAACCTTCGTCACCCGTGACGATTTTGAATTCAAATCTGTGATGACATTTTAAAACCATATTTATAATCGTATTTTAATAGAGAACTGCACAGTATATTGATTTGCCTTTCTTGCTGATGGAAGCTTAAAGAAGGTTTTTTTTTTGTTGTTTTTTTGTATACAAGATCGAGGCTCGTGAAAGAGTCAACATTAATCACACAGAAAGACAAACCGACACATAAAACATATAACATGGGGAGCGGTAGGCAAGATGGGGCGAGAGGGGGAGGAACACAAACACAACATCTGACAGCAGGGACATCGAGAGATCTGTGGGAGGGAGAGGGCTTTGGGTGGGGGTGGGGGGAGGCATGGGAAGGGGGGGGGGGCGCCAGCGCTACAGTGACCTCTTTAGAATAAAGAACTATAAACTCACCGCGTTGTCCGCTTCCTCCTTGGTAGCAAGTCACGCGCGTAGAACCGCGTGCCGCATTGGTGACCTCCGACATTCGAGTCAGCCGTCGCTGACTCCCCGAAACTGTCGCAACAATGGCTACCAACGTGGTCTCCATCAAGCTCCCCGAATTCTGGGAATCACAACCCGAAGTTTGGTTCCTGCAGGCGGAAGCCCAGTTCCGACTTCGAGGCATCACGGTGGACGAGACCATGGACTACCACGTGGTCTCCGCCCTCGGGCCCGGCACGGCCACCCACGTCGTATCGGTCCTAAGGAATCCACCTGCCGACGGCAAGTACGAGGCGGTCAAGCGTCTCCTCCTCGCCACGTTCGGCCTTACGGTGGACGCACGGGCCGATCGCCTCTTGGACCTCCCCGAGATCGGGGACACGCGACCGTCGGTCCGTATGGACCATATGCTGGCGCTCATGGGCGACGAAACCCCGAACGCTCTATTCCGGGCGTTGTTTCGACGCCAGCTGCCAGCACAAGTCCACCTCGCTTTGGCTGGTTCCGCGTTAACGGAACCCCGTGCGCTCGCTGCTGAGGCCGACAAATACTACGCGGCTTTGGACACGCAGGCGAGTCTTGGCGCGGTTGCCACTCCCGAGGCTCCCGAAGCTTTCCCCGATGCACCGTACCTCGTGTCCGCCATCACGCCCCGCCCACCACCACCACCACCGCCGCCGCCGCGAAGAAAACCGCGGCCTCCGACGCTGCAGCTGCCCGCCTGGTGTTCCTTCCACACCAAGTTCGGCCACGAGGCTCGGCAGTGTCGCCCGCCGTGCTCATTCGGTAGGTCGGGAAACGGGCGAGCCGGCGCTCGGTGGCAACGGTGAGCGTCGGCAATACCAACAGCCTGCTGTACATAACGGACACCTTGTCCGGGCGCCGTTACCTGTGCGATACGGGAGCGCAGGTGAGTGTCGTTCCTGCCGGTACGTCCGACAAGCACACCGCGGGCCGGGGCCCCGCGCTGCTTGCGGCCAATGGTACGTCTATACGCACGTACGGAAAACGCTGTCTCTCCCTGCGGTTCGGAGGTCAGGTTTTCCGTTGGTCGTTCGTTTTGGCCGACGTGCCCATGGCACTGCTCGGCGCGGACTTCTTATGTGCTAATGGATTACTGGTCGATGTAAAGCGCAGAAGGCTTGTCCAGGCTGAGACGTTCAGCTCGCTCGCGTGTGCGCTGCCCGGCTCGTTGAGCAGCTCACAGAGTGGCTCATCGAGCGGCTCGCCGAGCGGTTTGCTCAGCGGTTCGTTCCATTCCGGCCAGGTTCATCTGTACGCTTCCGGCAACGGATGAATTCGCCCGCCTCCTCGCGGGTTTCCCGGCCCTCACGCGGCCGACCTTCTCGGCGGGGACCGTCAAGCACGGGGTGGAACACCACATCCCCACCGCCGGGCCACCGGTCTATGCCCGGGCACGCCGCCTCGAGCCGACGAAGCTCGCGGTAGCGAAAGCGGAGTTTGCTACGCTGGAGCGGCTCGGCATCGTGCGGCGCTCCGAGAGCGCGTGGGCGTCCCCGCTCCACATCGTGCCCAAGCCCGGCGGGGGATGGCGACCGTGCGGGGACTACCGGCACCTAAACGACGCCACCACCGCCGACCGCTACCCCGTCCCCCACATTCAGGACTTTTCCGCCCGCTTGGCGAATATGTCCTTATTTTCAAAGGTGGACCTCCTGCGTGGCTACCATCAGGTCCGTGTCAGGCCGGAGGACATCCCGAAGACGGCTGTCATCACGCCATTCGGGCTTTTCGAATTTCTTCGGATTCCCTTCGGTTTGAAAAATGCGGCTCAGGCGTTCCAGCGCCTCATGGACAGCGTCTTGCGCGGCTTGGATTTTTTGTACGTCTACCTGGACGACATCCTCGTCACCAGCGCGTCCCGCGAAGAGCACCTTCGTCACCTCCGCACGCTCTTCGAACGTCTGGGCCAGCACGGCCTGATCGTGAACCCGGCCAAGTGCCGGTTCGGTATTGCTGAAATCGACTTTTTGGGGCACCGCATCACCAGGCACGGGGCCGTCCCCCTACCGGCCAAGGTGGAGGCGGTGAAGGGGTTTCCGCTCCCCCGCACGATCAAGGGGCTCCAGGAGTTTCTGGGCATGGTAAACTTTTACCATCGGTTCCTGCCCCGCATCGCCCAGCTCCTGCGCCCCTTACACGAGGCCCTTCGAGGGAAGCCGGGCAAAGGTGACGTTACCTGGACCGAGCAGATGGACACGGCGTTCTCGGGCGCGAAGCTCGCCTTGGCCAACGCCACCATGCTCGCGCACCCGGCGATCGATGCACCGATCGCCCTCACCTCCGACGCCTCGGACTACGCGGTGGGCGCGGTGTACGAGCAATGGGTGCATGGAGCTTGGCAACCGCTGGGGTTCTTCAGCCGGCAGCTTCGCCCGCCCGAACGCCGTTACAGCACCTTCGACCGCGAGTTGCTTGGGCTTCACCTGGCGGTCAGGCACTTCCGCCATCTGCTCAAGGGCCGTGCGTTCACGGCCTTCGTCGACCACAAGCCGCTGGTTTTCACGATGGGCAAGGTCGCCGAGCCGTGGTCGGCCCGGCAACAGCGTCACCTCGCGGCCGTGTCCGAGTACACGACGGACATCCGGCACGTCGCGGTTAAAGGACAACCCGGTGGCCGATTGCCTTTCCCGGGCCGTCGCCCACGCAGTCCACCTTGGCATCGACTATGCCCGGATGGCAGCGGACCAGGCCGCCGACCCCGGGGTCCAGGCCCTGTGGACCGCCATCACGGGCCTCCGCATCAC
>NC_136266.1:135621864-135654364 GCF_964187855.1 Myxine glutinosa | reverse complement strand
TGAACAGATGACAACGGTTCGCTGGTTTGATAATATCTCAATACAATCTTGATTTGACATTATATTTTGATATAATAATATTATAGTATTCATTTGTGATTGGAATGATGAATGATGCTATTTGGAATGAAAATTTAGAGATATTGAGTTTAAACAGAATGAGGAAATGACGTAAGGGTTTCCATCCGTGACATTCGCGGATTCCCCAGTTGCAGTTTCGCCATTGACTGGATACAGCAAGATTCAGACTGGGTATGTTTTTTGTCCAAGTCCTTCACGAACCTAATGTCAATGCTTGATATTCGAATGAAGGTGGCACAGGAATGTGGAATTTATTGGTACATCGTTTGTCATTCGCCAATATTTACCTAAGTCTTTCACGAACCAGCTGTCCATGCCTGAAGTCCAAAAAATTTAATACTTACATTATTTGTTAACTGCTAACTGGTATTGCCACTCAGGTCATCCAATCCTCTTCAAATGGACAAACCAACACAATACATGAGATTTGAACTTGCAATCCCAGCATCGTACTTGTGCTCAGATGGGAGCATCAAACAGTCAAATTCCTTAACTTGGACGTGTCTCTAAATGAATGAAAGTACATTTCATATTATTTATTTTATCCTTGTGTTTCAAGTAGAGCCAGAAGAATAAATTTCAAAGTCACTGTTCAGTGAAGCTGATGGTCATTAATGTGAGAATGAAATGGTATTTGACCTAATATGGTGCCCTGTGGATCTTTTACTGCCGGTGCAAGGGTACACGAAATTATGCCATCAAGAACTGTTTTGCACATCAAGGGCTGTTTTGCACATCAAGAGCTGTTTTGCACATCAAGGAAGTAGCATGCTGCGATTGTAGAGCTCCGGATCCATGTGGGGTTGCGTGCCAGACCGTAGGCTGCTCCTTTAGAGGTCAAGAGCATCCATACGGATATTTCCAATGCATGATGGCATATAATTTGGAGAAGAGGAGTATTTATAGATCAGGTGTAAAATTGGACAAAATAATTGACATGCTTCTTGTTTCCTACCCACCACCACCACCACCGAAGGTGAACGGAGGTTATGTTTTCACCACTGTCTGTCTGTCTGTCTGTGTATCTGTGAGCAGGATATCTCAAAAAGTTATGGACGGATTTGGAGAGGTTGGGTGTGTGACGACAAATTGGTTCGATTTTGGTGAAGATCCGGTTCAGGATTTCTTTTCAATTCCAAGTGATTCTTCAAAACGATATACAGGGCCAAAAATGATATACAGGGTGGACTATTAACTACTCCAAATTTTGAACCCCCTGTAATTATGTTATTAAGAAACAAAATGGAACAAAATATTTACAGTATAAAAAAAAAAAAAAAAACTGGTCAGTTTGTCAAACTGGTCAAAAAACAAAACGCGCTCCTTTCGACTCACCTCATCCATATAAAATATTTACAGTATATAGGTACATATTTCAAGTTTTTGTGGTGAATATTTTATTGAATTCAGAAGTGTACAAAATTAGTTATTTGCAATATAAACAACAATACCCAGTCGTACCCAGCTGCTCCTGGACTCCGTGTCCTTTCCTCCTGACAAGGTGGAAAAGTTTCTGTCAACCCTCGACTCTGATTCTGCAACTGGACCTGACGGCATCAGCCCACGGGTCCTAAAATCCTGTTCTTCTGCTCTTTCACTCCTTCTCTCTGTTCTCTTCACCCTCTCTTTTGCTCAAGGTCAACTGCCATCTGCTTGGAAATCAGCCAACATCACCACTTTGCACAAAAAAGGTGCAAAAACAGATCCTAGCAACGACAGACCAATCAGCCTTCTCCCAATTATCAGCAAAGTCATGGAATCCATCATTGCTTCGGATATGAAATCTTTCCTCTGCTCCAATGGCTTGATCTCTGATCATCAATTTGGTTTCAGACCAGGTCACTCTACTCTGGACATGCTGCTTCTGCTGTCTCAACAATGGATGGAGGTCCTCAATGCCAAACAGGAAATTAGAGCTGTCTCCCTCGACATATCACGTGCCTTCGATACGGTCTGGCACCCCGCTCTGCTCACCAAACTCTCCTCCTTTGGTATCCATGGAAATCTCCACACGTGGCTGGCGGACTTCCTCTCTAGTCGTAGTCAACGTGTGGCCCTGAATGGGTTTCTCTCATCTCCTCTTCCTGTTCAGGCTGGAGTTCCCCAAGGCAGTGTTCTGGGCCCTGTGCTTTTTCTGGTCTTCATCAATGATCTCTCTGACTCTCTTGAAAATCCTCTCTATCTCTTTGCTGATGACTCCACTCTCTGCCGCACCATTCCTCATCCCTCAGATCGGCAGTCCGCAGCCTCCTCACTCTCTGCAGACCTGGACAAAATCACAGACTGGGCAAACAAGTGGAACATGTCTTTCAATCCTGACAAATCTCACACTCTTACGATGTCTCTCCGAAAAGACCGACTGGACAACCCTCCCATCTACTTTCTGAATAATCCTCTCCAAGAAGTTCTGTCACTCAAGCTTTTGGGTCTCGCTATCTGCCATGATCTTTCTTGGGAAAACCACATTTCCAAGCTGGCCTCCAAGCCAGTCGCCGACTTGGCATCCTCCGTCGTGCGAAGTCCTTCCTTGGCACACCTGAGCTCCTCACCACATACAAGGCGTTCATCCGCAGCTCAATGGAGTACTGCTCTCCCCTCTGGGCTGGTGCTTCTGCCTCACACCTAGCTCGTCTTCACGCTGTTGAAACCAAAGCGTTCAGAATCATTGGAATCTCCCGCGATGACGCTATCTCCGAGGGCCTTTCACTTAATCACCGCAGGCAGGTTGGTGGTCTTTCCGTCTTCTACCGACTCCTCTCCGGCCTTGCTCCCCCAGCTCTCTCTGGGCTCTGTCCCCCAAATATTCCTGCAGGTCGCACAAGATCTGCCTGCAACCCTCTTATGGTTAAACTGCCAAAATCAAGACTCTCTGCTCACCTTCACTCCTTCATTCCTCTTTTCTCCCGCCTCTGGAACAAACTCCCTCACTCTCTTCAATCCCACTCCTCCCTCCAGGTCTTTAAAACGGCTGTTCACCACCATCTCTTATCTTCCCCAATCCAAAACCTTGATCTTTTCTACCCCTGCTAATTTCACCCCAAATCCACTTTTTTGAGGTGACTTTTGACTTCTTTCCTGGAAGTCCTTGGTGTCCTTGCGTTTTATACCTATCCTGCACACATAACACACAGACAGTCAAACACAAAGACAGTCAAACAGACAGACAGTCAGACAGACAGTCAAACAGACAGTCAAACAGTCAGTCAAACAGACAGTCAAACAGACAAACAGGGGTGAAAACATAATCTCCATCGACCTTCAGTGGCGGAGGTAAAAACATCAATATGGCCTGGCCTCCTTGTTCGCCACACCTCACCCTATGCAATTTCTTTTTGTGGGGTTTTTAAAGTGCAAGATTCACGCAACTCAACCAGCAAACAATGAAGACCTGAAAGAGCAGATTATAGCAGCTTTTGGAGAAATTACAGTCAGAATGTAACAGAAAGTGGTCTTGGAGAAAGGCAAAAGTATGCATACACTGTTTGAAAATGATGGAAATCACATCGAAATTCATATGGAAAACCCAATACATACTGCATTGGAGTCAGAAGGAAGGAGTCAGATGGAGTACATCAGAAGGAACCTGGATAAACAAGAGCAAAGATAGTCATCGGGAGGAACCTGGATAAGCAAAGAGCAAAGATGGAGTCATCAGAAGGAACCTGGATAAGCAAAGAGCAAAGATGAAGTCATCGGGAGGAACCTGGATAAGCAAAGAGCAAAGATGGAGTCATCAGAAGGAACCTGGATAAGCAAAGAGCAAAGATGAAGTCATCAGAAGGAACCTGGATAAGCAAAGAGCAAAGATGGAGTCATCGGGAGGAACCTGGATAAGCAAAGAGCAAAGATGGAGTCATCAGAAGGAACCTGGATCAGCAAAGAGCAAAGATGGAGTCATCAGGAGGAACCTGGATAAGCAAAGAGCAAAGATGGAGTCATCGGGAGGAACCTGGATAAGCAAAGAGCAAAGATGGAGTCATCGGGAGGAACCTGGATAGGATTTGGGTTCCAGCCGCTACTCCACAACCCTCAAACCCATCCAGGTGCAGCTACTTGCAGAAAAAATTCTGCAAGAATTCACTTCTCTTTAGAGAGGTAGTTTAAGAAAGAGAGAAATAAAGAAAAAGCAAGAAGTACAAGGACATGTGAAAGGAACATAGAACAAAGATGTCCGGAAGAACCCGGATTGATAGATTTCAACAGTTACTTCCCAGGCTCAAACGCAGCAACAGGTGCAAGCTACCAGAGGTCTGTCAGCAGGGAAGCACAGTCCGGGTGCAAGCTACCAGTGGTCTGTCAGCAGGGAAGCACAGTCCAGGTACAAGCTACCAGAGGTCTGTCAGCAGGGAAGCACAGTCCAGGTGCAAGCTACCAGAGGTCTGTCAGCAGGGAAGCACAGTCCAGGTACAAGCTACCAGAGGTCTGTCAGCAGGGAAGCACAGTCAAAGTACAAGCTACCAGAGATCCGTCAGCAGGGAAGCACAGTCCAGGTACAAGTTACCAGAGGTCTGTCAGCAGGGAAGCACAGTCCAGGTGCAAGCTACCAGAGGTCTGTCAGCAGGGAAGCACAGTCCACACAGCGTCAGGATATGCTTGTTGAAATGAGAAGTGCAACTAATTTTGTACACTTCTGAATTTAAGAATAAAATTTCCACAAAAACTTGGCGTACGTACCTACGTATATCTTGTAAATATTTTGTTTGATTTTGTTTCTTCGCAGCAGATATACAGGGGTTCAAAACTGGGGATAGATAAATGGCCCACCCTGTATAGCATGATATCTCAAGAAGTTGTGGATGGATGAGGACGAAACTTGGTGGACAGTTTGGGTGTGTGACAAGAATAATCCGATTAGATTTTGGTTGAGGTTAATAGCCTGGTGTTGGCTTAGCGGATAGGGTGCCGGCTTAGCGGTTAGGGTGCCGGCTTAGCGGTTAGGGTTCCGGCTTAGCGGTTAGGGTGCCGGCTTAGCGGTTAGGGTGCCGGCTTAGCGGTTAGGGTGCCGGCTTAGCGGTTAGGGTGCCGGCTTAGCGGTTAGGGTGCCGGCTTAGCGGTTAGGGTGCCGGCTTAGCGGTTAGGGTGCCGGCTTAGCGGTTAGGGTGCCGGCTTAGCGGTTAGGGTGCCGGCTTAGCGGTTAGGGTGCCGGCTTAGCGGTTAGGGTGCCGGCTTAGCGGTTAGGGTGCCGGCTTAGCGGTTAGGGTGCCGGCTTAGCGGTTAGGGTGCCGGCTTAGCGATTAGGGTGCCGGCTTAGCGGTTAGGGTGCCGGCTTAGCGGATAGGGTGCCGGCTTAGCGGTTTGGGTGCCGGCCTAGCGGTTAGGGTGCCGGCTTAGCGGTTAGGGTTCCGGCTTAGCGGTTAGGGTGCCGGCTTAGCGGTTAGGGTGCCGGCTTAGCGGTTAGGGTGCCGGCTTCGCGGTTAGGGTGCCGGCTTAGCGGTTAGGGTGCCGGCTTAGCGGTTAGGGTGCCGGCTTAGCGGTTAGGGTGCCGGCTTAGCGGTTAGGGTGCCGGCTTAGCGGTTAGGGTGCCGGCTTAGCGGTTATGGTGCCGGCTTAGCGGTTAGGGTGCCGGCTTAGCGGTTAGGGTGCCGGCTTAGCGGAAAGGGCGCCGGCTTAGCGGTTAGGGGGCCGGCTTAGCGGATAGGGTGCCGGCTTAGCGGTTAGGGTGCCGGCTTAGCGGTTAGGGTGCCGGCTTAGCGGTTAGGGTGCCGGCTTAGCGGTTAGGGTGCCGGCTTAGCGGTTCGGGTGCCGGCTTAGCGGTTAGGGTGCCGGCTTAGCGGTGAGGGTGCCGGCTTAGCGGTGAGGGTGCCGGCTTAGCGGTGAGGGTGCCGGCTTAGCGGTGAGGGTGCCGGCTTAGCGGTTAGGGTGCCGGCTTAGCGGTTAGGGTGCCGGCTTAGCGGTTAGGTTGCCTGCTTAGCGGTTAGGGTGCCGGCTTAGCGGTTAGGGTGCCGGCTTAGCGGTTAGGATGCCGGCTTAGCGGTTCGGGTGCCGGCTTAGCGGTTAGGGTGCCGGCTTATCGGTTAGGGTGCCGGCTTAGCGGTTAGGGTGGCGGCTTAGCGGTTAGGGTGCCGGCTTAGCGGTTAGGGTGCCGGGTTAGCGGTTCGGGTGCCGGCTTAGCGGTTCGGGGGCCGGCTTAGCGGTTCGGGTGCCGGCTTAGCGGTTAGGGTGCCGGCTTAGCGGTTAGGGTGCCGGCTTAGCGGTTAGGGTGCCGGGTTAGCGGTTAGGGTGCCGGCCTAGCGGTTAGGGTGCCGGCTTAGCGGTTAGGGTGCCGGCTTAGCGGTTAGGGTGCCGGCTTAGCGGTTTGGGTGCCGGCTTAGCGGTTAGGGTGCCGGCTTAGCGGTTAGGACGCCGGCTTAGCGGTTAGGACGCCGGCTTAGCGGTTAGGACGCCGGCTTAGCGGTTAGGACGCCGGCTTAGCGGATATGGTGCCGGCTTAGCGGTTAGGGTGCCGGCTTAGCGGTTAGGGTGCCGGCTTAGCGGTTCGGGTGCCGGCTTAGCGGTTAGGGTGCCGGCTTAGCGGTTAGGGTGCCGGCTTAGCGGTTAGGGTGCCGGCTTAGCGGTTTGGGTGCCGGCTTAGCGATTAGGGTGCCGGCTTCGCGGTTAGGGTGCCGGCGTAGCGGTTAGGGTGCTGGCTTGGGATCCTAGGATCCTGGGTTCGAATCCCGGTCGATCGCTGAATTAACTCTAGGGGGGTTGACTCAGCCTGGCATCCTTCCGAGGTCGGAAAATTGAGTACCAGTTCACTGGTACCAGGCATTGAGTACCAGTACCAGGCAAATTGAGTAATTGTGTCGCAAGAGGCGACTAACAGGGTTGGTGGCAGGAAGGGCATCCGGCCATAAAACATTGCTTCAAAAACGGGACCACGGGGCCCGAAAAAGGCCAATCCCTGCTCTGTGGGGTAAAATGGCCTTTAAAGGTGGTATAGCATAGTATAATTTGGTTGAGGTTCAGATACAGATCAGGCATATCAGTCCGATCAAAACATAAACTGTTCAGCCTGGCGGAGGTGTGCGCTCTATCGAATGCCGTTCTAGTTTATGGATGTGAGCCTAAACCTTTTTTCGCATTACTTTTGTTACTCAAGTCACCAGACCACACAAGAGACCTCGATGATGAGCTGTATGTGATAGAAGGAGGCGAAACTAATATAGCAAACAAATGTAAGTTTCCACCCAGTATCACATCAACTACAATAAGCAGCGTATAGTCATTGTTTCTAAGGTGAGCAAGGTAGTGTGTGCGTGTGTGTGTGTGTGTGTGTGTGTGTGTGTGTGTGTGTGTGTGTGTGTGTTTGTGTGTGTGTTCAGAAAAAAGTACAGCCAACCAATTTTTACCAAGCTGCACTTCATCAACTTCAAATAAACAAGAAAGACCAGACTTAGCCTCAGGTGCCGTTTCATTCATGATTCACGACTTCCCAAAGCTTCAATCTGCTCCAGCTCCGGCTCTCAGCACCAGCTTTTTCCCCTATTTGCAGCTCATTTTCGGCCACATTCCAAAGGATGGATTTTTAGGGTTTCAGGATAAAGTCATGCCATTCTCATGGGTTCTGTTATTTTCTAGGTTACAACTGGTGTGATCTCGTATTATATGGATGTAGGTGCAGGGATATGCAAATACTTCCCTCTTCGTGCACTTCTGGGGGAGCATCTAGTTGCTGTTTCCTCCTTTCTGAATTATGTGGGTGCTGCTTTAGGTAGAGTGTAATGGCAAGCTGGTCATGTACTTTCGAGGCAAGCAGGTGCTGGTTGAGATCAGTGCGACTGCCTCTGTCAGGAGGTGTGCCTGGGTGATGAAGCTGTGTGCCGGTGTAGCATCGCTTAGTTTTTTGGCGATGCATGCAAGCGATGCTGGTGTTGTCTCCTTACCTTTTTTTTGGTAATTTCCACCTTCCACCATCCTATTCTTGTAATATATATGAGAGGATTATATTCTGTGGGGTTATCAATTGTTTCAGTGGTTAGACCACCTTCTTGGCTTTTCTATGCCAGGCCTCAAGTACCAATGGCTGGTATTTATTGCATGCGATACCTTGTATGCGGGTTCTCCACCAAGGTGAAACCCGTGTCCAGACGTATTTGTAGCTGACTGTCATAATCTGCCCAACCGCATTACCCTTTCATGGTCTTCCAATATTAATTTCACATTTCTTCCAGCTTTACCACAATCCTTGCAGGCAGAATATAACACTCCGGATTTTCCACCAAATGGAATTCCCTCTTTTAATTGTGAGAGGGCATAGGGGATGGCATATCTTGCCACACTGTTCTTTCCGGGAAAATCTTCTTCTTCTACATATATAAAAGAAAGTTTTTGTTTGTTTGTTTGTTTGTCTGCACGCGCTAATCTCCTGAACGGTGAAAGATGGGAGGAAACCTCTGAAACAAAAAATGTCGGGACGGGCCCCGGGAAGGCTTTAGGCTAGGTGGCGAGGCCGGTCGAGGCCGCCTCGGCCGGGCTGGGACCATTTCGGAATGAAAGGCTGAGCTGAATTATAGTAGTCAATCTTCTACGGCCGTGGGTAAAAGCTGAATTATAGTAGTAAATTCATTCCAAAAGAACCAAAAATGTCAGGACGGGCCCCGGGAAGGTTATAGGCTAGGTGGCGAGGCCGGTCGAGGCCGCCTCGGCTGGGCTGGGCCCATTTCGCAATTAAAAGCTGAGCTGAATTATAGTAGTCAATCTTCTACGGCCGCGGGTAAAAGCTGAATTATAGTTGTAAATTTATTCAAAAAGAACCAAAAATGTCGGGACGGGCCCCGGGAAGGTTATAGGCTAGGTGGCGAGGCCGGTCGAGGCCGTCTCGGCCGGGCTGGGCCCATTTCGCAATTAAAAGCTGAGCTGAATTATAGCAGTCAATCTTCTATGGCTGCGAGTAAAAGCTGAATTATAGTTGTAAATTTATTCAAAAAGAACCCGGGCAATGCCGGGTGGTTTCTAACCCGAACCTCTATATTTTTCTTTGGTGGTTTTCAATTGGTTTTGCACAGGAGTTCCTGATAAGATGTTAAACTTGTGCTTATTTTCTCAGGACACTTTTATGATTTTTGTCTATGCTTCCGTTTTCTTCTCCTCCAAACTGTCAATAAAAGAGAAAAATGATATCTGAAATAAGTGAACATGATAAAAGCAATCTATAACCTAGCTGCTCATCTTCTTGTGAAATACAGAAGGCTATTGTAATGAAAAGTTTGTCAAAACATCAACTTTTCAGGTGGACCGTACGGAGGTAATGAAGAGCACGCAGAATCCTGTGTTTGCCAAAGTCTTCACGGTGGATTATTATTTTGAAGAGGTGCAGAGGCTTCGTTTCGAGGTCATCGACGTGGCTCCTGGGCGCCTCGTTCCAAAAGACGACAACTTCCTGGGAGGAGTAGAGTGCACCCTTGGGCAGGTGTGTGTGAAAAACAACCCCATAGTATGGTGTGGGTAGAAATATTTTCGATGTTTAATATCACAACGTGCTTACTACATCAACAAACATGCCTTGAATAACATGTACATATGTAAACAGCCACTAAGGACATTCCAAGTGCAAGTTTTACATGGACCTTTCCAGACATGTGAGAGCGTGAGCAGGTACGATGGTTGTACCAAGGGTCTAAAGATAGTTGCATGAAGTATAAACTTTGTTGCACATCCCTTTGTGTTTCCTAAAAGTATGCCTTCATTTTATTTACTTTGTATGTTGTATGCCACTCCTTTCCAATTCCATCTCCAGGCGCTGCATGACGTCATCACCGGGCACCGAAGGGGGCCCGGTGATGACGTGCGCTGAAAGGGAGTACTCAGTTTTCACTCCGGTTTCTTGTTTTCTTGTTTATTTGTTTGTTTTATTTCTTGTTCGTTTGTTTGTTTTATTTCTTGTTTGTTTGCTTGTTTGGGCGATATCTCAGCCATCCTTTGAGCTAGGAAGCTGAAATTTGGGCACAATAGTGCACACATGTTTTGGCAAAAATGGTATATATATATATATATATATTTTTTTTTATTAATCAATTAATTGGTCAATTACTTAATTATTATTGATTAATTAAGTACTTATTTATTTCTTTTCTTATCTGGTCAATATCTCAGGCACCTTCTGAGCTAGGAAGCTGATATTTGGACACGACAATGATAAAGTGATTTGGCTGTAAAGGTATTTTTGGATTTATTGATTAATCGATTAATTCTTTAATTATTTGATTAATGCCTTAATTATTTTTATAAGTTACAAATTCGGATGAAATGGTGGTGGTTTAGGTATTCCGTTAGCCAAATTATTAATAATTTAATTATTTTACCATTATTATTTATTTATTTTCATTACTAATGACTTATTACCCTCGCCAGAGGAGAGGGTATTGCATTTGAGTCTGTTTGTTTGTTTGTCCGCACAGAATAAATATGATTTTCTCTGCAACGGTTGGTCCGATTGACAGGAAATTTTCACCATAGGTGCACCTCCACCTGTAGGATTTTTTATGATAATTATGATGTCATAGGTCACGTGATTCGGCCGCCATCTTTGAAAATCCAAAAAATTTTGCACCTCAATATCTCTGAAAGCGCTGAATAGAAAAAATTGAGAGATGGCTCATTGTAAAGAACTCTCTATGGGGAATAAAATATGTTAATGATGATGTCATAGGTGCCTCAATTATGACGTCATAATTCGACAACTACAAAACTTCATGCAATCAAGATGAAATTTCTTGAGTGTCATGTCGGCATAAACTGGTGGAGAAAAAAAAAATGATGACGTCATCGGTCACGTGGTTCGGCCGCCATATTTGTTTTAACACAAAAGCCTTAAAAACACTGAAAATACATCCTGGCTCGGGTTTGCAATCTCTGATTGCTCTTTTTCTTGTTATTTTGTTTCTTATCTAGGCAATATCTCAGGCAACCTTTGAGCTGAGAAACTGATATTCAGACATGACAGTAACCAAGTGATGTGGCTATAAAGGATATTTTTGATTTATAGATTCATTTATTGTGGCTATAAAGGATTCTTTTAATCGTGGAATCTACTTCCTGTGTCAATTAATCGATTTATTATAATGAATTTTTTTTTCTTTCGATTAATGACCTCTTTAATTACTTTTCAAAAAGTTACAGCTTCGGATGAACACACGGGTGATTGGGGTATGCTATTAGCCAATTAAGAAATACGATTATTTTGTATTGATTTTAATTATGCAATTAACCAATCAATTATTGTACACCGCTCCCTCCCAAAACCGTCTCTATGTGCCGCACTGGAGGATATTTATTTATTTGGCATGGGAGCGGTGTACTTTGAATGTATCTGTACTTGTTTCCATTTTATTTACTTTCTAGATGCTTCGTTGATGTTCGAGTTTACAGGACTTTGTTTTGCTAAAGTGTAGAGCTTGGTTATGGGTAAGGTTTCTTTTCAGGTGTGAAAGTCCAATTTGTCGAGTTCAACATACCTTTTGCTGTTTCTTTCCCTACTCTGCTTAAACTCATCATTATATGTTTTGGATCTATTATCTTTAGTACATTGTATGAATCATAGGATTTTTCGATGCGCCACTGAAGGCGGATCGAGCTTGTGTTTTCACCAATTGTCTGTCTGTTTGTCTGTGAGCAGGATATCTCAATAAGTTGTAAACAGATTCGGATGAAATTATTGGACAAGTTTTGTGTGTGACAGGGAAGAATTGATTAGATTTTGTTGAAGATCCGAATCCGGAGCGGATAATTTTTTTGAGTGATTCTTCACCATTGAGAGATGGGGAAAAATATATAGCACGACATCTCAAAAAGTTACAGATGGATTTGGACCAAACCTGGTGGACAGGTTGGGTGTGTGACAAGGAAGAATTGTTTCAATTTTGGTAAAGATACGAATATTTTTTTTAAAATCTCTAAATGATTCTTCACCATTGAGTGATCGGGCCAAAAACGATATATAACATGATATTTCAAGATGTTATGGAAGAGTTGTGAGAAAACTAGATGGATGAGTCTGGACGAATCCAGATCTGGCCGATCATTGGGATACAAAACGTAAACTGTTCAGCCTGGCGGAGGTATGCGCGATATCGAGTGACGTTCAAATTACGATACAGTATCATTAATTGTACAAGGTTTACCTGTACTTTTTATTCTAGAACCTGTAAAAAGAACTAGTTCAACACTGAAATTTTATGTAATGAAATTGTCTTCGCTGTTTTTCTTCACATTGATGTCTAAGTTTTATAGGAAGCGACATCACTGGGGAAAACCAAGATAGCAGCCAACACGTTTCATGAAAAGTTTATCAATATGTTCCTTCTACAAGTTGAAATTCACATGAGACTGTCTGTCTAATGTAATGATGCACGCCTTTTATGGAGTTGTGTGTTTAAGTGGCGGTTGTCCATGTGCAGCATATGGCTGCTGGTTGCATCATCCTTCTGGCAGCATAGCTGTGCCCCTGATGCAGTGCCCCCCTTACCCAGTCAGCTTGTACTCATCTTACCGACCATGGCAGGATGACGGGCTGAGTCAACTCACCCGGTGTTAATTCAACGACATCACAGCGGTTCAAACTCAGGACCCTAAGATCTCAAGCCATCCCCCTTAACCGTTAAGCCAACACCGGGCTGTGTGTTTAAGTGGTGCGGTGGGTTCAAAACGGCCGTGAATCGGTGAGTGATCTTGACCTTTTTCACAAGCAACCAACTACTTTCACTCGAGCGTACATTAAAACGTGTTGAACAGATTATTTCAGAGAAATATCTGATTACTTAACACGAAATTGCAGAAAATTGGAGTTATCGTGTTGAAAGTGTGGAAATAATCATTCATCCTCGCTTGTAATTCAATAAGGATAGTGCAAGGTGATTTCCAAAGGACCTCTCCTCTATTGAACCTCAAAGTACCTGGGTACTCAAGCAGACATGGATTGGGACATTCGAAGTTGTTCTCCGTACAATCCAGACCAGTCACCTTTGGATTTACATTCAGGTTATGGACCATTCAAATATATTTGGTTGGAATTAAGTTTACTGATTATGAAGACGTCAAATCATGTATCCCGGATCGGCTGTGTTCACATCCTAAAGTTGCCTACACAGATGGCATCAAGGCAAATTGTAGGCCTATACACATGGATGGAACAATTGTGTACGTGTATCAAGGGAATGAAGGTGAGGTTTGATCAACCTCCCATTGGGATTGATATTCTCGAGGGAAAGAAGGCCCACAACAACCCTGAACTGCCCTCATTATATATGATGTGGCTTGTAAACCAGTCAGAGAGAAGAACAAAACATACTCAAGAAGCACTAGAATGGCACTCGGTAGAGAAGAGCGTACCTCCTCCAGGCTGAACAGTTATGTTTTGTATCTACTGACAAGGCCAGATCTAGATCCAGAAGTGGACCAAAATCTAATCGCCTTGTTCTTATCACCTACTCAACTCATCCACCTAGTTTTGTCATAAGTCATCTGCAACCTTTTGAGATATCGTGCTACATTACGTTTTTGGCCCCATCTCACAATAATGAAGAATCGCACTCGGTAGAGCGCATACCTTCGCCGCAGCTACTGTTCTGTACTTGGTAAAAATACGATTTTGACCTTTTCGTGACCTTGACCTTGACCTTTGACCCGATTGCTCCCAAAATCTAATCAAATGTGTCCCGTATAATAACCAATCATCCCACCAAATTTCATGCAATTCGGTTGAATACTTTTTGAGTTATGCGAATAACATACACACACACACACAGACATACAAATAAATACACAGCGATCAAAACATAACCTTCCGCTTTTGCGAAGGTAATAATGAAGAATCAATTTTTAAAAAAGTAAAAAATTATCTGATCCGGATCCGGATCCGGATCTTCCAAAAAATTGAATCAATTCTTCCTTGTCACACACCCAATCTGTCCACCAAAATGCGTTGGAATGCGTCCACAACCTTTTGAGATATCGTGATATATATCGGTTTCAGCCCGAACACTCATTGGTGAAGAATCACTTAAAAATACTCTCGGATCCAGATGCGGATCCGGATCTTTACCAAAATCTCATCAATTTGTCCTTGTCATACACCGAACCTCTCCACCAAATTTCGTCTGAATCCGTCCACAACCTTTTGAGACATTCTGTTCACAGACAAACAGAGTCAAACAAGAAGACGTCATGCAGAGCACGATACTTGCAAAATCCGCCCCCCATCCCCAAGAAAAAAAAATTCCATTGATACAGCACATTGTCCATTTCATCAAGTTTAAATTGACAATCTTGATCAAAGCTCGGGTCAATCGGAAGAAAAGTGACGATTTTTCAGGCGACAAATGATGCCTTTGGAAGGTTGACCTTGAGTTGAACTTTGACCTCAAAAATAGTATGTTTCTCAATTTATTGACTCGATATGCAAATGCTGTTCAATTTTCAAGTCAGTCGGTTGAGAATTGATGGCTTTTTAGATGAAAATTGATGATTTAAAAAATTTGACCTTGAGTTGACCTTGACCTTTTGACCTCAAAAATAGTTAATTTCCCAATTTATTGACTCAATATACAAATGGTGTTCAATTTTCAAGTCAATCCGATTTAAAATGGAGATTTTAGAAATTTGACCTCCAGATGACCTTTGACCTCAAAATCAATAGGCTTCTCAATTGGGACGACATATACAACTTGGTGAAGTTTCGTGACGATCGGTTTAGAATTGTGACCTGTAGGCTGGTGACAAACAGACAAACAGACAGAACCGCAAACGGAACAGACCAATATACTTGAAAAATCTTCGATTTTGCAAGTAACAAGTAAACGGATAAAGACAAACAGACAGGTATGGATGAAAACACAACTTCCTCCATTTTTCTGTGGTGGAGGTAATCACCAAAATATACGCTTCATGATCACGTCCACTCCTTTCTTCCCTTTTTCTCTTAATCGTGGAATCTCCTTCCTGTGTCAAGTTAACCCCACTTTTCACTGCAGTGCTTCAAGGTCTAGCTGCAGCCATCGCCACACTGTCCATATCGATCTTCGGTCATATTGATCCTTCATGAGCCTTGATTCTGTATAAAGGATAATAATGACAATGATTTATATTTGTACGACTCACAAGTCTTATAATCCAATTTTACATGTAGCCTGAGGTTCATGATCGAGGTCAGGTTGTTGAGGTTACACGGCGACAGAACATAAAGAAGGTGCTAAGAGGAGCAGATGTCACAGCCGGATTATGGGACGTTCCATGAAGTGCAAGAGAGCTGTCATCGTAAAAAGCTTGAGGAAAAGGAAAAGCTGAGGAGGTGCCATGAAAGACTTGGCAAGAGAAAGAATGACAGGCCTTGGGAGGCTCGTTTGGGAATGCGGTTAGCTCGTGACGTGGTGGTTGATGGTTGTGCCTTGGATTTCCAATGATTATGAAAGCACACATGCCCGATGTGATGGAGTAATTTGTTTGACAATTTTTTTGCTGATGTCAAAACACAAGGGGGGAAGTGATGACAATTTGATGAAACTGAAATGCAAAGTGATGACAATTCTTTTTTTTGAGATGCGAATGAGCCACCAGATCGATGTTTTTGGCCAGGATTTTTTTTTTTTTTTTTTTTGTTTGTTTGTTTGTTTTTTGTATACTGAATCGAGGCTCGTGAAAGAGCTAACATTTACTTCACAAACAAATCAACCAGACAAACAAAATATATAAAAAGAGGGAGCGGAAGACAAGAGAATGGGAAGCACACAAACACTTGAGAGCACACAACATTTGAGAGCAGGGAGATGTGTGGGAGGGAGAGGGCTCGGGAGGAGGAGGCGTGGGAAGGGGTGGGAGAAGTATAAAACACAAGGACACCAAGGACTTCCAGGTCAGAAGTTGGTATTTCAAAAAGTGGAATTGGGGTGAAATTATCGGGGATAGAAAAGATGAAGGTTTTGGATGGGGGAAGATAAGAGATGGTGGTGAACAGCCGTTTTAAAGACCTGGAGGGTGGAGTGGGATTGAAGAGAGTGAGGGAGTTTGTTCCAGAGGCGGGAGAAAAGAGGAATGAAGGAGCCTCAATAATCCAAAGGGGGGTGAATGGGATGACCCTCAATAAAGAGCAGATTTCTGGTGTTGGACACAAGGAGAAAGGGGCCAGCCATGCATGAAGAGACCATTGGTGGAAAGTGAAAGCTTGTCAAGCAGATGGCAGACTTTAACAAAAGCTGGAAAGATTGTTTGCAGCAGACAACGCAGATAATTTCGGGAGGGTCGGGTGATCTGCAATTCCTTGATTTTGTTGATTTTAATCAAGAGTCTCTTATTATGGAAGCAAGGAAGCATTCATTTTCATCACTCATAGTGGTGACCCACAGAGACCACTCATGGTGGTGACCCACAGAGACCACTCATGGTGGTGACCCACAGAGACCACTCATGGTGGTGACCCACAGAGACCACTCATGGTGGTGATTGAGTAAAAAGCACAAACAAGAGCCAGTTATTGCAGAAGGGATATTTTCCTTTTCGGTTATGGACATTTTGGGCAGCGATGCTTTTCCGCAGATGCCATTTGAGTGCTCAACCCAAGCTGAATGAGGGCATGAAGAGTCAATCGGAAAGTGTGAGCTGGTACCTCATGTAAACCAGACAAGGTGAAGCAGTCAGACTACACCTTCTCTGAGAGCCATTAATGAGCCAGCTGGGTTCTTTTTTTTTGCCAATAATCCAAAAGGTACGTGCTAATGATAATTCGCCTAATTAGTTTGGCCTCCACTCAGTCATCATTCTCTTGAGATTATAGTCAGGTTCACTATATTTTTTCGTTCAAAATTTTGGTAGATTAGCAAAACTATACGTTTTTGGAATATTCAGAGCATGAGGAATCCAAAAATTAATGTTTACATTTGCGTAGACACCTTTGCGAAAATGACACTCAGGACAGTGATGAAGATCTGTAAAAGCATATTCCTGAACGGTGTAGACCTCGTAGATCCTGTGTATAGGACTTATAGTTCAATCTGATACTACCTATAACTTCCTATAACAACCTATAACTTCAAAGGACTTGCAATATCATGTATTATGTAATATCACAAATATAAAGACAATGGTTTTCAATTACCTTTGTTTGTTGCTTTTCTATAATCCTGAGCACTATTTTGAGGCCTTTATTGGATTCCTTGACCCAGAAAACATAGGATTAGCATATTTAATTAAGTCTCTAGGTTGACTAGAAGCCTAGATCGCGCAAAATATGTATTTTATGGCGGCCATTTTCAAAATCCAAAATGGCGGCCAGGCAGGTGTCTGTGCAAATGCCAACATTGATTTTCAGATTCTCCATGCTCTGAAGATTCCAAAAATGTACAGGTTTGCTAATCTCCCAAAACTTTGAAAGAAATTATATTTGTTAACATAGTGAACCTGACTATCTTCATCACTGTCCTGAGGGTCATTTTCGCAAAGGTGTCTACGCAAATGTAAACATTAATTTTTGGATTCCTCATGCTCTGAATATTCCAAAAACGTATAGTTTTGCTAATCTACCAAAATTTTGAACGAAATTATATTTATTAACATAGTGAACCTGACTATTAGTTTGGCTTCCCGAAGCTTAGAATCGAAATCCTCGATCAGTAAATAGTGCAGCCTGAAGCTGGATTTGAAACCACAACCAATAAGATATCATTCCTAGGACACCACTGTAGCAAGCCACAACCCATAAAATGGCAGTCCTAGGACACCACTGAAGCAAGCCACAACCCATAAAATGGCAGTCCTAGGACACCATTGTACCAAGCCACAACCCATAAAATGGCAGTCCTAGGACACCACTGTGCCAAGCCACAACCCATAAAATGGCAGTCCTAGGACACCACTGTACCAAGCCACAACCCATAAAATGGCAGTCCTAGGACACCATTGTACCAAGCCACAACCCATAAAATGGCAGTCCTAGGACACCATTGTACCAAGCCACAACCCATAAAATGGCAGTCCTAGGACACCATTGTACCAAGCCACAACCCATAAAATGGCAGTCCTAGGACACCACTGTACCAAGCCACAACCCATAAAATGGCAGTCCTAGGACACCATTGGACCAAGCCACAACCTATAAAATGGCAGTCCTAGGACACCACTGAAGCAAGCCACAACCCATAAAATGGCAGTCCTAGGACACCACTGTACCAAGCCACAACCCATAAAATGGCAGTCCTAGGACACCATTGTACCAAGCCACAACCCATAAAATGGCAGTCCTAGGACACCACTGAAGCAAGCCACAACCCATAAAATGGCAGTCCTAGGACACCACTGTACCAAGCCACAACCTATAAAATGGCAGTCCTAGGACACCACTGAAGCAAGCCACAACCCATAAAATGGCAGTCCTAGGACACCATTGGACCAAGCCACAACCCATAAAATGGCAGTCCTAGGACACCATTGGACCAAGCCACAACCTATAAAATGGCAGTCCTAGGACACCACTGAAGCAAGCCACAACCCATAAAATGGCAGTCCTAGGACACCACTGTACCAAGCCACAACCCATAAAATGGCAGTCCTAGGACACCATTGTACCAAGCCACAACCCATAAAATGGCAGTCCTAGGACACCACTGTACCAAGCCACAACCCATAAAATGGCAGTCCTAGGACACCATTGGACCAAGCCACAACCTATAAAATGGCAGTCCTAGGACACCATTGTACCAAGCCACAACCTATAAAATGGCAGTCCTAGGACACCATTGTACCAAGCCACAACCTATAAAATGGCAGTCCTAGGACACCACTGTAGCAAGCCACAACCCATAAAATGGCAGTCCTAGGACTACACTGTACCAAGCCACAACCCATAAAATGGCAGTCCTAGGACACCACTGTACCAAGCCACAACCCTTAAAATGGCAGTCCTAGGACACCACTGTACCAAGCCACAACCCATAAAATGGCAGTCCTAGGACACCACTGTGCCAAGCCACAACCTATAAAATGGCAGTCCTAGGACACCACTGTGCCAAGCCACAACCCATAAAATGGCAGTCCTAGGACACCACTGTGCCAAGCCACAACCCATAAAATGGCAGTCCTAGGACACCACTGTACCAAGCCACAACCCTTAAAATGGCAGTCCTAGGACACCACTGTACCAAGCCACAACCCATAAAATGGCAGTCCTAGGACACCACTGTACCAAGCCACAACCTATAAAATGGCAGTCCTAGGACACCACTGTGCCAAGCCACAACCCATAAAATGGCAGTCCTAGGACACCACTGTACCAAGCCACAACCCTTAAAATGGCAGTCCTAGGACACCACTGTACCAAGCCACAACCCATAAAATGGCAGTCCTAGGACACCACTGTACCAAGCCACAACCCATAAAATGGCAGTCCTAGGACACCATTGTACCAAGCCACAACCTATAAAATGGCAGTCCTAGGACACCACTGTAGCAAGCCACAACCCATAAAATGGCAGTCCTAGGACACCACTGTGCCAAGCCACAACCCATAAAATGGCAGTCCTAGGACACCACTGTACCAAGCCACAACCCATAAAATGGCAGTCCTAGGACACCATTGTACCAAGCCACAACCCATAAAATGGCAGTCCGAGGACACCATTGTACCAAGCCACAACCTATAAAATTGCAGTCCGAGGACACCATTGTACCAAGCCACAACCCATAAAATGGCAGTCCTAGAACACCACTGTACCAAGCCACAACCTATAAAATGGCAGTCCTAGGACACCACTGTACCAAGCCACAACCCATAAAATGGCAGTCCTAGGACACCATTGTACCAAGCCACAACCTATAAAATGGCAGTCCGAGGACACCATTGTACCAAGCCACAACCCATAAAATGGCAGTCCTAGGACACCACTGTGCCAAGCCACAACCCATAAAATGGCAGTCCTAGGACACCACTGTACCAAGCCACAACCCATAAAATGGCAGTCCTAGGACACCACTGTACCAAGCCACAACCCATAAAATGGCAGTCCTAGGACACCATTGTACCAAGCCACAACCCATAAAATGGCAGTCCTAGGACACCATTGTACTAAGCTACAACCTATACGATGCCAAGTACCAAGTACTAAATGGCACTAGTGCAGTGATGTCCTCGGACCATAACCTTTAAGATGCCATCGTCCTAGCCTAGCGATACCACTTTACTAAGCCACAACGTATAAGAAGCCATTCCTTGGCAATTTTCTTTGCATTTTTCGTCCATCTCGCAAATGCAGAAATGTTGCTATTTCTTTTAGTTCTCTTTCCATCATTGTGAATATACTAGTTTGAAATTCGAGTGATGTACATTGGATCATTTTTATGCAAATGAGTAAAAATTACCAGGAAACTTTCCAATTCCGCATTGAATTTCAGCTCTCCATAGCCTAGCTAATGTAGCGCACAAGAGAAGGCCATTTCAACTGCGACCATAATGGTCCATCAAACAGTCTGTTTTGAATTTCGATTCAACTGATGTTTGAAAAAAAATAATAGAAGTTTATTCACTCGTAAATGTTTTGCCTCGTGTTTGCTTTTAAGCATCTTCAAAGCTTTGCAAACCTAACCAATCACTCTGAAAGCTTTCCAAAGCTTTCATATATGTGGTTGATGCTGCCATATGAAGCATCGGTGGACATTCCGCATTTCTTGTTGATAGTTGGAACTCTTCTAAACCAGGGGTCATTACATCTACAAACTAGTATGAGATGGCTTTGTACTTTCGAAGCTGATCGTTATGCTTCTGATGTGCAGCAATGTAAGAAGAGTTGTGCTCCGGATCAGGCTTTTGTTCAAATCGTCAAACTCTCAGAGTAAATGCGCAACAAATGGCGGACCTGAGCTGCCAGCCAATCCGATTACATATGATATTGAACCGAAAACGACATGCCAAGTCTTTATTTAAGGAAACATTTCCTTGACTATGAGCTCAGTGCACAACATAGTTAAAACCCAGGCTACAACTGCTTAGGCCTCAGGCTGCAAACAGGATGTTGTGGCGGACAGGGAAGCTCACTGGCATGGTGACATCATTCCGCGCACCAAGTGGGCGGCGGCCACGCCGAAGGGTGGTAGGCGTGGCCTCAGGCTTTACACCGGGTGCGCAGCCCGGAGCGCGCCAGTGCTACAGTGACCTCTTTTAATAAAGAACATTAAACTTACCGCGTTGTCCGCTTCCTCCTTGATAGCAAGTCGCGCGCGTAGCACCACACACTTCATTGGTGACCCCGACATTCGAGTCAGCCGTCGCTGACCACCCGAAACCGTCGCAACAATGGCAACCAACGCGGTCTCCATCAAGCTCCCCGAATTCTGGGAGTCACAAGCCGAAGTTTGGTTCCTGCAGGCAGAAGCCCAGTTCCGACTTCGAGGCATCACGGTGGACGAGACCATGTACTGCCACGTGGTCGCCGCCCTCGGGCCCGGCACGGCCACCCGCGTCGTATCGGTCCTAAGGGATCCACCTGCCGACGGCAAGTACGAGGCGGTCAAGCGTCTCCTCCTCGCCACGTTCGGCCTTACGGTGGACGCACGGGCCGATCGCCTGTAGGACCTCCCCGAGATCGGGGACACGCGACCGTCGGTCCGTATGGATCATATGCTGGCGCTCATGGGCGACGAAACCCTGAACGCTCTACTCCGGGCGTTATTTAGACGCCAGCTGCCAGCACGAGTCCGCCTCGCTTTGGCCGGTCCCGCGTTAACGGAACCCCGTGCGCTTGCTGCCGAGGCCGACAAATACTACGCGGCTTTGGACACGTAGGCGAGTCTTGGCGCGGTTGCCGCTCCCGAGGCTCCCAAGGCTCCCGAGGCTTTCCCTGATGCACCGCACCTCGTGTTCGCCGCCACGCCCCGCCCACCACCACCGCCGCCGCCGCGAAGAAAACCGCGGCCTCCGACACCGCAGCTGCCCACCTGGTGTTTCTTCCACGCCAAGTTCAGCCACGAGGTTCGGCAGTGTCGCCCGCCGTGCTCATTCGGCAGGTCGGGAAACGGGCGAGCCGGTGCTCGGTGGCAACGGTGAGCGTCGGCAATTCCAACAGCCTTCTGTACATAACGGACACCTTGTCCGGGCGCCGTTACCTGTGCGATACGGGAGCGCAGGTGAGTGTCGTTCCTGCCGGTACGGCTGACAAGCACACCGCGGGCCGAGGTCCCGCGCTGCTTGCGGCCAATGGTACGTCTATACGCACGTACGGAAAACGCTGTCTCTCCCTGCGGTTCGGAGGGCAGGTTTTCCGTTGGTCGTTCGTTACGGCCGACGTGCCCATGGCACTGCTCGGCGCGGACTTCTTATGTGCTAATGGATTACTGGTCGATGTAAAGCGCAGAAGGCTTGTCCAGGCTGAGACGTTCAGCTCGCTCGTGTGCGCGCTGCCCGGCTCGTTGAGCGGCTCATCGAGCGGCTTGCTGAGCGGTTCCGTTCCGGCCAGGTTCATCTGTACGCTTCCGGCAGCGGACGAATTCGCCCGCCTCCTCGTGGGTTTCCCGGCCTTCACGAGGCCCACCTTCTCAGCGGGGACCATCAAGCACGGGGTGGAACACCACATCCGCGCCACCGGTCTACGCCCGGGCACGCCGCCTCGAGCCGACGAAGCTCGCGGTAGCAAAAGCGGGATTCGCCACGCTGGAGCGGCTCGGCATCGTGCGGCGCTCCGAGAGCGCGTGGGCGTCCCCGCTCCACATCGTACCCAAGCCCGGCGGGGGATGGCGACCGTGCGGGGACTACCGGCGCCTCAACGACGCCACCACCACCGACCGCTACGCCGTCCCCCACATGCAGGACTTCTCTGCCCGGTTGGTGGGGATGTCCTTCTTTTCAAAGGTGGACCTCGTGCGCGGCTACCATCAGGTTCCTGTCAGGCCGGAGGACATCCCAAAGACGGCTGTGATCACGCCGTTCGGGCTTTTCGAATTTCTTCGGATGCCCTTCGGTTTGAAAAATGTGGCTCAGGCGTTCCAGCGCCTAATGGACAGCGTCTTGCGCGGCTTGGATTTTTTGTACGTCTACCTGGACGACATCCTCGTCGCCAGCGCGTCCCGCGAAGAGCACCTTCATCACCTCCGCACGCTCTTCGAACGTCTGGGCCAGCATGGCCTCATCGTGAACCCCGCCAAGTGCCGGTTCGGCGTCACCAGCATCGACTTTTTGGGGCACCACGTCACCAGGCACGGGGCCGTCCCCCTACCGGCCAAGGTGGAGGCGTTGAAGGGGTTTCCGCGCCCCCGCATGATCAAGGGGCTCCAGGAGTTCCTAGGCATGGTAAACTTTTACCATCGGTTCCTGCCCCGCATCGCCCAGCTCCTGCGCCCCTTACACGAGGCCCTTCGAGGGAAGCCGGGCAAAGGTGACGTTACCTGGACCGAGCAGATGGACGCGGCGTTCTCGGGCGCGAAGCTCGCCTTGGCCAACGCCACCATGCTCGCGCACCCGGCGCTCGATGCACCGATCGCCCTCACCTCCGACGCCTCGGACTACGCGGTGGGCGCGGTGTACGAGCAATGGGTGCGTGGCGCCTGGCAACCGCTGGCGTTCTTCAGCCAGCAGCTTCGCCCGCCCGAACGCCGTTACAGCACCTTCGACCGTGAGTTGCTTGGGCTTCACCTGGCGGTCAGGCACTTCCGCCATCTGCTCGAGGGCCGTGCGTTCACGGCCTTCGTCGACCACAAGCCGCTGGTTTTAGCGATGGGCAAGGTCGCCGAGCCATGGTCGGCCCGGCAACAGCGTCACCTCGCGGCCGTGTCCGAGTACACGACGGACATCCGGCACGTCGCGGGAAAGGACAACCCGGTGGCCGATTGCCTTTCCCGGGCCGTCGCCCACGCAGTCCACCTTGGCATCGACTATGCCCGGATGGCGGCGGACCAGGCCGCCGACCCCGGGGTCCAGGCCCTGCGGACCGCCGTCACGGGCCTCCGCGTCACCGAGGTGCCCTTCGACGGCACGGGCACGGCCCTCGTTTGCGACGTCTCCCTCGGGCGGCCTCGCCCCATCGTGCCCGCAGGCTAGCAGCGCCAGATTTTTGACGCCATCCATGGCCTGTCCCACCCGGGCACGAAGGCCTCCCAAAGGTTGGTTGCCGACAAGTTTGTCTGGCATGGCCTCCGGAAGGCCGTCCGCGGCTGGACCAGGACGTGCCTCGCGTGCCAGCGCGCAAAGGTGCACCGACACGCCCAGGCCCCCTTGGCCCCGTTTACGGTGCCGGAACGTCGGTTCGACCACGTTCACGTGGACCTGGTGGGACCTCTGCCCCCCTCGCGGGGTTTCACCCATGTCCTCACCATGGTGGACCGCACTACCCGGTGGCCGGAGGCCGTGACTTTGGCGACGACGATGGCGGCGGACGTCGCACAGGCGTTCATCGCCACCTGGGTCGCCCGGTTCGGCGCCCCCTCGGACATCTCGTCCGACCGCGGCCCCCAGTTCACCTCGGAGCTCTGGGGGGCAGTCGCGCGGGGGCTCGGGGTCCAGCTGCACCGAACCACGGCCTACCACCCCCAGGCCAACGGCCTGTGCGAGCGCTTCCACCGCTCCTTGAAGGCCGCGCTCCGGACCACCCTCCGCGACGGCGGCTGGGTCGACAGGCTCCCCTGGGTCCTGCTGGGCCTCCGGATGGCGCCCAAGGACGACCTGTGCGCCTCCGCGGCGGAGTTGGTTTTTGGACAACCGCTGCGGGTGCCGGGTGAGTTCCTCCCCGACCCCATGGCACCATGGTCCGCGGCGCAGGAGCGTTCTGCGCTGCACGAGACCGCCCGGAGGTTCGCCCCGGTGCCGACGGCGCACCACGGGCACCCTCCTACACACGTCGCCCCGGAGCTTCGCACCGCGGAGTACGTCTTCGTCCGGCATGACGCCCACCGGACACCACTGCGGCCGCCGTACGACGGGCCTTTCCGCGTGCTGGAGACCGGGGTGAAACATTTCACCCTGGACATCGGCGGCACTCCTGACCGGGTCTCCATAGACCACCTCAAGGAGGCCCACCTCGACGTGGACCACCCACCGCCGGTGGCTCGGTCCCCGCGTCGGGGCGGCCCCCCCCCCTGTGGGCGGACCCCCGGCACCGCCCAGCACCGCAGGCATGCCGCCCCCCGGTCCGGCACCCATCCCGGGTACAGCCGGGGGCATCCCACCTGGCATCCCTGCACCCCGGACGCCGCCGGTCGTCAGAGGGCGCTTCGGCCGGGTCATCCGTTTGCCCCGCAAACTGGCCCTCCAGGTGCGCGGGAATTCTGGGGGGGCGCGTGTGGCGGACACGGAAGCTTACTGGCGTGGTGACATCATTCCGCGCACCAAGTGGGCGGCGGCCACGCCGAGGGGTAGGTGTGGCCTCAGGATATACACCGGGCACGCAGCCCGGAGCGCGCCAGTGCTACAGTGACCTCTTTTAATAAAGAACATTAAACTTACCGCGTTGTCCGCTTCCTCCTTGATAGCAAGTCGCGCGCGTAGCACCGCGCACTTCAATGTTATGCTTTTTGACTCGCTGGGTGGTGGGTCATGAGCTTCACACAAATAAACATGCTTGTCTGCACCATGTTGAAATTAAAATAATTTGCCTTCCTTTTGCCAAGCAGCAAAGAAATTCGCTGACGAAGTAGTTTGAATTGTAACAGCAAAAGCGCCATCGAGTGAGAGCAGTCGGTAAGACCAAGAAGGAATGTTCCTCCTGCATTGAAGTTCCTTTTCAGGGAACATTATGTTGTTGATTTTGACGGTGTCGCCCGTAGGGCGATGCCATCTGGAACAGCATTTGTCCGTCCGTCCGGTGTATGTATGTATGTTTGTATGTTTGTATGTATGTATGTATGTATGTTTGCCCCTTACAAACATCCACCAATCAGAGCTGAGATCTGGTCACATGACAGGGGGACAGCATTTAGTAACCACTAGCAAAAGTACCCGGCGTTGCCGGGTAACAATGAGTCGCTTCCTGACGGGAATATGAAGAATGGGGGGAGGAGAGGATGGAGGGAGAGGGGGGGGAGAGGATGGAGGGGGAAGGGAAGGGGAGGGGGAGGAGAGAGAGAGAGGGAGGGTGGAGGAGAGAAGAGAAGGGGGGGGGGGGGTTGGGAGGAAGGGAAGGGGGAGGGGGAGAGAGGAGGGGGAGGAGCAGGGAGGAGAGAGAGAAGGGAAGGAGGGTGGAGCGAGGAAGTGGGGGGGGGGGGGGGGAGCGGGGTGAGGGTAGAGGGGAGGAGGAGAGTGGCACCTCACCACACGTCACTACGCTATAAACTCCAAAATGGAGGGGAGCGGGGAGAAGGGTGGGAGCAAGGTGTGTGTGGAAGGAGTGCGTGTCACTTTATTAGGAGGGAAGAGCGAAGAGTGGACAGGGGGGTAGAAAAGGTGAGGGGGATAGGGAGTTAGCAAAGATTATGATGGCTGGAGACTCTTAACCTGAGTTAGATTAAATAATTTAAGCTACCGAATTGAGCTTAGCAGCAGTTCTGACTGCTAAAAAGCGTTAATTTGTTATCCGGGTGTCTACGGACGTCTCCGGGTGGACAGCACAGATGATGTACACCAAACACAAAAATGGCAACCACAAAGATTTCGCTTTGAATAGTCTTCTATAAATGTGAAAAATCAAGCAGCAAATCAGCAAAATGTATAAACAACTGAGAACAGACAAAATGTTGACTTTACATTTGCAATGATACAGTTCGACATGGCGGACGTTTGATTTGATGTTTTTTTTCACAAGTATATTTTTGTAGGTATATTAACATAACTATCTATTAATACAATAAAAGTATATCGTACAAAAATGTTAGTCAATAAAAAAAATGGGTACGTAAAAACAAAAAGGGAGCTCTGTCTACTGTAATGCCATGGTGATGGGTAGCAAAAGCAGCCTGAATAGCGTTCACCAAGTGGTGGTTAATCATATTCAAAAAGGGTGTTATGGCATACCCAAACTTCCCCGGCCTTGTGACTAATTAAAAGGTATTTCTGACTTCTTTGGTAGAGCCCTCGCCATGCGGTTTAAGCACTTAGTCAGGTTCACTATGTTTTTTCGTTCAAAATCATGGTAGATTAGCAAACCTATACATTTTTGGAAACGTTATTGCATGGAAAATCTGAAAATCAATGTTTACATTTGCCAATTCCGACCAATTCGATTCGACCAATTCGACCAATTCGACCAATCGACCAATTCCATTCGACCAATTCGACCATTCGACCATTCGACCAATCGCTTCGATCGACCATTCGACCATTCGACCAATTCGACCAATTCGATCGATTCGATTCATCGAATTCGATTCGATCGACCATTCGACCAATTCGATTTGCCAATCAAATTGACCGACCTTTGCTTGTGTGGAACGGACTGTGAAAACGATGCGGACTATATTGTCGGATAGGACACACAGGACAGTGATGAGGAACTCTAAATGGCATATTCTGTAATCGTGTATGTTTGATGCCATTGACTGCCTGTGTATATTTTGTCATTGACTGCCTGTGTCGATGTGAAGTTATACTGACTGCATGTGTATATATGATTTTGCTGACTGCCTGTGTATGTTTGGTGATATGAATTATTGTGACACATTTTGATGTTATTAACTGCCTGTACAAAATGATAACATGTATTTGATTATGCAACTTATCGCGAATATAAAGACAGTATTTTGCAATTCAAAACCTTTGATTCGTGTCTTACCATTCCCCATAGCACTAATTTGATACTTTCATTGGATTCCTTGTCCCTGAAAATATAGGTTTAGTATATTTTTTAAAGTTTTTAGGGTAATTAGAGGCAGAAATAGAACAAAATATGTATTTTACAGTGGCCATTTTGAAAATCCAAAATGGCCGCCGTACAGGTATCTCTCCAAATGTAAACATTGATTTTTAGTTTCCTTATGCTATAACCTTTCCAAAAATGTATAGGTTTGCTAATCTACCATGATTTTGAACGAAATATAATTTATTGACATAGTGAACCTGACTAACTCCAGCAAGCACTCCAACAAAATTGGTGATAAAGATAAAATGGTTGGCTTGGCAAGCGATAGCAAGCTGATTGTTTCTGGTTTAAATGGCCGAGGAATTTTAAAAACAGATCGCAGGTATAGTGGAGTGACACCCTATCCCATGGAAGTATGAATTAAGTTATAATTTATTATTGAGTGAAATAAAAAAAACTATCCCCAGAAGGAGAATGACAGCCTCACTTAAATAAATGAATATATACACTTAGTTATAAAAATCGTTAGATATGGGAGATTTTGTCAGATTTCACTCCAGATTTGGACATTTATTTAGTCTACAGCATCCAATCCTCATATCCGAATCCAGATTTTGATGATATGCTTCAATTATGCAATGATAATTGATCGTGTTTCCAAGGCAAGGCATGTTTAAACAGCCCAAAACAAAATGGCGGCTTAAGAATCCAGCACGTGGCAGTGGGATGGCCAAGATCGTGGGCCGCCATATTGGTAAGGCTTTTTCGGGTTTTTTATTATGAGCACCTCGTTAATCATCTTCAAAAAGGGTGTTATAACACACTCAAACACCCAGTTTTCATCATTGCAATCTGTTGAGGTCCAGGTATATGCATGCAAAGTTTGGGGCCGCTAGGTTTCATGGTTTTGGAGTTATGGAGGAGACGGACGGACGGACGGACAGACACTGCCTTTTATTATTATAGATTACAGTTGCATATTTTGCTAAAAGGAAATATAATAACCTTCTCTGGAACGTTTTGGGGTCCCAGCAGGTGATGTAAGGTAGGTAGGATATTTCAGAAATTCCTCAATACAATTATGATTTTGAAATGTGATCTCTTGAGATTCAGATTATTTCAATAAAGAAACAGACACGTACCTTGTTCCTGAATTCGGAAGTCAAGAAATGCCAACAGTTCACTGGTTTGATAATATCTCAATACAACCGTGATTTAACATTATATTTTCATATATTAACAGTATAGTAATATGACCCTACTGCAAAGCCGCAATGAGCCGGCGAAGCCAAAGCCTCAAAGTATTTTAATTACAAATTACAGGTGCATAAGATTGTGAATAAATTTTGACAAATTCACTCAACAAAGTCACTCCATCATGTCTCAAAGTATTTTAATTACACATTAGAGGTGCATAAGATTGTGAATCAAAAAAACACGGGTGAAACAAACTCCTATTGAACCTTTTCGCAATTGTTTATGCATACTTCCGCATCCGCAAGATGGCGGCCTCCATGGAGCGATTTGGTGCGTCAAAGCGTCGAAATTCTCAAGGGATCCAGAAAAATCTGGCTTTTCAACATAATACGTACGCGTTCATTCACAACACCGGCTTCGCCGGCTATTAATTTGCGATTGGAATGATGAATGATGCTGTTTGGAATGAAAATATAGAGATATTGAGTTTAAAACAGAATGAGGAAATGACGTAAGGGTTTCCATCTGTGACATTCGTGGATTCCCCATTTGCAGATTCGCCATTGACTGGATATAGCAACATTCATACTGGGTACATTTTTTGTAGAAGTCCTTCATGAACCTGCAGTCACTGCCTGAGGTTCAATGGAAGGTCGCATAGGAATGTGAAATTTATTGAAAATAAAAATATAATATTTACATTATTTGCTAACCAAGTGAATCTCAGGTTGTGTGTTTAAATCCTGCTGAATGCAGCATTCTGAAGGATTTTGAATCAAAGCCACTGGAAACAACGCTCATCTCATGAGAAGTACCATATTTATTTTTTTTATTATCAGATTTTGATTAAAAAAACAACAGAAGATTAGAAACACCAGCTCATGATCTTAAGGGAAAGTATAATTTGCCTTCCCTGCCTGGTCTGGTTTATATCAGATGCCAACCCACACTTTGTGGTTGACTATTCATGCCATCTTGAGGAGATTCAGTCACTCAGACTCCTGGATGTCACTATCAGCCATGACCTTTCTTGGGCAAAACACATTTCAAAGTTGGTCTCCTAAGCTAGTTGCCTACTCGGCATCCTCCATTGTGGAAAATCCTACAATGTCACAGCTGAACTCCTATCCACCTACAAGGCCTTCATCCGCAGCTTGATGGATTACTGCTCTCCCATCTGGGCTGGTGTCCTTGCCTTACATCTTGCTCAGCTTGACGACATGGAAACCAAGACCTTCAAGATCACTGGAATCTCCCGTGATGAAGCTATGTCTATGGGCCTATCACTTCGCCATCACAGATCGGTCAGTGGTCTCTCTGTCTACTACCGCCTCTTTTCTGGTCTTGCACCGCACCCTCTCCTCTTTTCGTGCTTTGTCCCACCCCTCTTACAGGTTTCTGCAGCGTGCACATGGTCCACCACGAACCCCTTCTAGTAAAACTCGCAAAATTCAGAATCACTGCTCACCTCCACTCACATGTTCCTTCCTCCCACCCCCCAAACACCTTCTCATCCTTCCACCTGTGGAACCAACTTCCACATTCTCTTTGATCTCATTCTTCCCTTAAAGTTCTCAAGCCAGCTGTTCACCACCATCTCAAATCATCCCCCATTAGAACCATAAGCTATTCTACCCTTGTTAACCCCCAGCCCGACCCCAAGCCCACTTCCTTCCAAATTTCCATTTTTTCCTCGTGAGAGTTTCCTTCTGTATCCATCTTGTCCACCCCATGTCTTGTCCATCCCTACCCCTCATTCCTCATCACACCCATTGTTTGTCCAAATCCCCCTGTATTTTGTACTTCATCAAGACTGTTGGTATCCCCTCTCTCTCTTTCTCTGTTGTTTCATTTTCCCTGTTGCGTCCTGATCCATTCAGTGTTCTAGCTCTTTCCCAAGCCTTGACTGCATACAAAGAAATGAAATCAGGGCAAATCGGAATGGGCATTAAAATTCCACCTGCTATAGTGCAACCCCAAATCCTCGTCCAAGATTAAACAAAATGGCTCACTGTTTTACAGAAGTCTAAATACTAATATAAAGCATAATCCTCTAGGCCTAATACGTCAAATGTACATTGGGATGTTGCAGAGGAGATTGAGGTGTTCCATGCAACTTAGTGCAAAGACTCCATTAGGCACATCACCTGCTTCGGAGCTCCGGCAGTCGAATGCTAGCAAACTGAATGTCTACAAACTGAATGTGATGTCTGAATGCTTGCAAACGAAAATATGAGGTTCAAGTACATGGTTTTTCTTAACAAATAGTTGTTGGATGTCTTGTCCAATCACATTGTTTAAAATATGCTTGACAATCACTTAGCACATCATTGCATATTGAAGGCCGGTTAGCGGCATGCGAGACTACTGTTAGAGAGTATGGTGACTTTGATTAATGTAGATGTTCGGCCTTGGGATTTTTGGACAGGAAGTTCAGCCTTCTCTCTGGCTGATTAATTACCAAATGTGCAAAAGATGCGACGTGAACTTGGTGTGTTTCCTTCAGATTGTTTCACAGCGCAAGATGACCAAAGCGCTGGTGCTGAAACAGGGAAAGTCTGCGGGGAAGTCCACCATTACGGTAAGACTTGTCTGGCTGGACGTAGCTCTCCTCATCTTTCCTTTCTCATTCTTTCTGTCATTACCGTGTCTTATTCTAAGAATTTTTACTTCTATATCAAAGCAAGATTATCACCCACTATACCCTTAAGAATATGAATGAGGATAAAGAAAGAAAAAAGTCTTGTTTTGATGAACAAGTCTATCAATGCTAATCGACTGGCACCGTAAGCCAGAGGCGCTAACTCTGCATCTATCCTGGGGGAAGGTGATTGCAGATGAGCTGAATGACAACAACGACTACGTCCTGCTTGCCTTCCAGGCCAAAAAGTTGGATGATAAGGTGGGAAGTGAGTGTCCTGAGCTGCTGTGAATTTAAGCCTCCTGCTGATAGAATAGATACTACGTAAGGCCTATGGAGCCATTTGGGTTTTGAAGATTTGCTACCAGAGGAAGATGTTACTCGTACATGCCACAACATTGTTCCAATTAGCGTTGAACCATTGTTGTTCGAACAGCAAATTGTACCTTCAAACTTTTGTTGTAATTGAGCAGGATGTTCCAGATGCAATCATGAAAAAATATTTTTGGATTACATCCAATTAAGACCAAAAGGCATCTCATGAGAAGCTTTGGACCACGCCATGCGATGTACTTCCAACCCAGTGATGTTCGTTGAACCGGTCTTTTGGTTTTCATGACGTTTAAGTTGTTTACATCAGTGTGATAGACTGAAATACCGTTCCGCTACTTAAACGCCAACATGCACGGATTGCGTTTCTTTTCACTATTTCACTGAGGTTGGAAGTAAACATTGCATGAAGCGTTACTGCTCTGTTTGTACTATCATGTGCCATGTGAAGGTGATGAGTAAGCTGTATAGCAGCTTTAGATTTGCTTGAGATGGCGTTTGCGCTCCGTTGCACGCGTCGTTGCCTTTGTCGGTTATTCTTAATTGTTGGATTGTAATAGTGCCTGTCACTCGGTGA
>NC_136266.1:135454277-135616664 GCF_964187855.1 Myxine glutinosa | reverse complement strand
TGTTTCTTCCAGAATGGCCCTGTGCTTGAACTGGTTCAGGATTCCATTCAGAACAACCAGGTCAGTTTTGCCCCCTGCATGAAAAGCAGCCCAAACGGTCACCCCACCACCTCCAGCTTGGACTCTTGGCACTATACAATCTTCGTTGTCGGCTTCATGCACTTGTCTGTGCACTCGGACGCGGCCATATTGACGATAGACCAGAAATCTAGACTTGTCACTGAAGATCACGTGATTCCAGTGTCCTGGCTGCCATTGACGGTGCTCTCTGGCCAACTGCAATCGGCGGTGGCGGTGTTGTCTGGTCAGACGTGGCTTTCTCAGGGGACGCCTGGCACGATAGCCTGCTTGAACCAGTCGTTGGTTGACTAGCCTTCTGGATACAGGCACATTTGTCAGTTGCTGCCACTCAGCCCTAAGCCGATTAGCTGACTTGGTACGGCCATTACAGACTAACCGGTGCAGCTGGCGATCATCCCTCCTTGTGGTTCTGCGGGGACGTCCTGACCTCGGTATTGGAGTAAGGACACCCCTCTGAGCATTTCGTTTCAGGATCTTTGACACCTGACTTTGAGTGATGCCATACTGCCGAGCAATAGCACGCTGTTTCATGCCGGAATTTCGTAAAGCCACCACTAAATGACAAACAGCATTGTCGAGTTGACGGACCATTTCCAGGGGAAGCGGCAATAACTTTTGTAGACGTGCAGCAGTTGTTTTCCACTAATACAGAACGCAACAACCCTTATATACCCGATTGTGAAGCAAATCGTCAAATGTACCTGTCCATACATTTTGTCACGCCACCTGTGATATAATCCTGTTATTGACTTCTTGCTGCAACAGACAATCAGTGACATGGTTCTTTTAACAAAGAAATCACCGAAGCATAAAAGAAACTCACCAGATTGATATACTGAGTTCAGAAAGTAAACCCAAGTCAAGAAAAAAAAAAATTCCATATTAAATGCCAAGTCTGTATATATATATATATATATATATATATATATATATATATATATATATTGTTACTGATCGCGGTTTAGGATGTTGTTTGCCGAGCGAAGGCTCCGCGACCGAACAGTTGTTCCCCGACTCACCCGATTCACCCAGAACTTTGGCCGTATCGCACCGCAGCTGCCCAATCTGGAAAAGACTAAAACGACGAAATGCAAAGAGGAAAAGGAATAAGACGAGAAGACGGACAGAAGAGTAATTGGATTTATTATACACACAAGCAAAAAGAAAGCAGTCACGTTTATTTACAACACATAAGACGCAGGTGACACAGTGCAAATACTAGCTTATACAGACTTAATTAACCCAGGGACAGAACAAACGAAACAAACTCACGTACACAAGAAGGGTGGAAAGGCAGGAGGTGGATGGCTGGAGGGAGAGGAAGGTCCAAGGGGGTCCTGCAGCACGATCGGCACGTTTAGCAGCCGCCGTTCCTTCGCGGCCCTGCTCAAAACCGCCGTCCAGGCCCCAAGCGGCTGTTGGGTGTTGTTGCTGCTGTGGCCGCCACTTGCTTTGCCAGGACTCGTCTGACTCGTCTGGTCCAAACCCTCAACTCAACAACACTCTTGCACGTCTCCCTGTCCAACCACTCTTTCTCTCTTGGTCCAACCACTCTTTCTCTTTCTTGGTCCAACCACTCTTTCTCTTTCTTGGTCCACTCACTCCTCACCACCGACTCTCTCCTCGCCACCGACTCTTTCTTGGTCCAACCACTCTTTACCACCGACTCTTTCTTGGTCCAACCACTCTTTACCACCGACTCTTTCTCTCTCTTGGTCCACTCACTCCTCGCCACCGACTCCCCAACGCCACTTGCGCGCGCGCCTTTATAGCGCCTCCGGCGATCAAGCCGCCGGCCTTTAGGACACGCCCATCGGTGTGCTCACCTCGGCCCTGGTTGGTCACGCGACCCTCTGGCTCCGCCCTTGATGACGACGGGCGGCACGCCCCTCTTCCCCGACCCGAGCACATGTTCAATGGTGGTTTTGGAGGGGATGTAATTGGCAATCGAGGCTTGGCAATGACGAAAGGGGATGTGAAAGGAAATGGAGATTTTGGGGATGGGAATGAAAGGGGATCTATTCTCTTTCACTGGTGCAATGGAGTACTTCAATTAATGGGAGACACAGCCTTACCCTAAAACACAGAATAAGATATAACTATCGAACAGGGGTATTCTATTATTGGCTGACGTGTATGCTTGTGGACTAATTATGGGATGCCCCTTTCACCTTTACACAGCTCCGGAGGCAGGGGGCGCAGAATAAACAATAATAATAATTCACACAATCAAAAAAATATACAGTCCTCATATCCGCAACAATATATATATATATATATATATGTCCTTATTATACCTTTTTTGCTGTGTCTTGGACTATTGTGAGCACTGTACTGTATCTTGTTCATACAACATTTTAACCAGCCAAAATGTTGCAGTTACTGCTATCCATGTTCAAGGAGATGGAATCATTTTTGCTGTCATTCCCTTTCATTCATCCATCTATTTCTAGGTTCAGTGGGATTGCATTAATCCAAAGTACAAAGCAAAGAAGAAACGCTACAAGAATTCTGGAGTAGTTGTGTTGTCTCAGTGCAAGGTAACAAAGATTGTTCCTTTTGTTTCATTTGTTTTGTAACCAATATATACAGTGTCTTCAGAAAGTATTCACACACCCTGACTTTTTTTTACATTTTGTTGTGTTACAGCTTGAATTTAAAATGGATTAAATGGAGATTTTTTGTCATGATCTATACATAATGTCTAAGTGGAATTTTCTTAGAGAATTTTTTTTACAAATGAATTATAAATGAAACTCTGAAATGTCTTGAGTCAATAAGTATTCAACCCCTTTGCTATGAGACTCCAAATTGAGCTCAGGTGCATCCAATTATCTTTGATCAAATTCCCACAGTTGACAGGGCATTTCACAGCAGAAACTCTACCATGAAGTCCAAGGAACTGCTCGTAAAACTCCAAGACAGAAGTGTGAGGAGGCATAGATCTGGGGAAGGGTACTGATATGAAAAGGCGACATAAAGCCAGTTGTTGGCCTGATTCACATTACTGTCTGGTGGGTTGCGGTGCCTGTGGAGATGGGCGTATTGCATATGTAACCTGCTGTGAGAGTGGTAGACGGATACTCGATTCCATGACTCTATGAGAGCTAGGTAAGGATTTGCTGCTTCGTAGTAGTTGCTTCATTTAAAATGTATTGCAATGTATTCCTTGTGTCATGTAGACTAATGAATGTTATGCTTATGGTGTTATGTATTAGATGCACCAGGTCGATTGCATTAAAGCCTCCTGTCTTCCTTGAGAGGTTTTCTGGCTCCGTTTTTACAACAGGTACAAAACAGTTTCTCGAGTGTTGAAAGTTTCAGAGAGCACAGTGAGCTCTATCATTCAGAAATGGAAAGAATATGGAACTACACAGACTCTTCCTAGAGCTGGCCATCCAACCAAACTGAGCAATCCGGCAACAAGGACCTTGGTCAGTGTCTTGACCAAGAACCCAAATGAGCACTCTGACAGAACTAAAGAGTTTCTTGGCTGAGATGGGAGAATTTACCAGAAGGACAACAGTCTCTGCAGCATTTCACAAATCTTGGCTTTATGGGAGTGTGGCCAGATGGAAGCCACTCCTGAGAAAAAGGCACATGGCAGCACACCTAAAACTTGCAAAAAGGCACGTGAACGACATTGAGAGCATGAGGCAAAATATTCTGTGGTCTGATGAGATGAAAATTGAACACTTTGGCCTGAATGCAAAGTGCTACGTCTGCTGGAAACCGAGCACAGCTCATGACCCATTTAACACCATCCCTGCCATGAAGCATGGTGGTGGCAGAATCATGCTATGGGGATGCTTTTTAGCGGCAGGGACTGGGAGATTTGTAAGGAAAGAGGGAACAATGAATGGAGTCAAATACAGGCAAATCATTGAGGAGAACCTCATTCAGAGTGAAAAAGACCTTAGATTGTGGCGATGATTTTTATTTTTATTTTGTATACAAGATCGAGGTTCGGGTAAGAGCTAACATTAATAAAAACACAAAAAAACCGGACACACAAAACATAACCATACACAATAAAGGAAGTGGGAGACAAGACGAGGGGAGAGAGGGAAGCACACAAGTACAATAGCAGAGAACAGGGACATCGGGAGATCTGTGGGAGGGAGAGGGCTTGGGGGGAGGAGGCATGGGAAGAGGGGGGTGGGGGGTTGGGAGAGGTATAAAACACATGGACACTGCTAGGACTTCCAGGAAAGAAGTCGGTATTTCTAAAAAGTAGATCTGGGGTGAATTAACTGGTGTAGAAAAGATCAAGGTTTTGGATGGGGGAAGATAAGAGATGGTGGTGAACAGCTTTTTAAAGACCTGGAGGGAGGAGTGGGATTGAAGAGAGTGAGGGAGTCTGTTCCAGTCGGCAACTGGAGTCGGCGACTGAGCATTTTCCACAACGGAGGATGCTCAGTCGGTGACTGGCTTTGGAGGTCAGCTTGGAAATGTGGTTTTCCCAGGAAAGATCATGGCAGATAGTGAGACCCAAAAGCTTGAGTGACAGAACTTCTTGGAGAGGATTGTTCAGAAAGTAGATGGAAGGGTTGTCTAGTCGGTCTTTTCGGAGAGACATACAATAGTAAGAGTGTGAGATTTGTCAGGATTGAAAGACATGTTCCACTTGTTTGACCAGTTTGTGATATTGTCCAGGTCTGCAGAGAGTGAGGAGGCTGCTGCCTGCCGATCTGTGGGTTGAGATATGGAGCGGCAGAGAGTGGAGTCATCAGCAAAGAGATAGAGGTCATCATCAAAGAGATAGAGAAGCGCGCATCCCGCCGCTTCTACATTTTGTGCAAATTGAAGAGTAACGGTGTTTCAGACAGAGATCTTGTGTTCATCTACACAGTTTATATTCGCCCTTTGATGGAATTCTGTGCACCGGTTTGGAGTAGTGGCCTGGAAGTACAGCAGTCTGATCGCATAGAGAGAGTGCAGCGAAGAGCTCTTAGGATGATCGCGTACCCTGATCAACATCATTACGAGGAACTCCAAAGCAGCTTCGGCATTCCTTCCCTGGCTACGCGAAGAAATGATATACTCGCCAACTTCACGAAATCGATCCTGGCTTCCTTGCAACATCGTGATCTGCTTCCAGCTGAACAGCAAACCCTCTCTCGAACTGGATTCAGAAATTCTCACCACATACACATTCCTCAATCAAGAACTCAGCGATATAAACAATCTAGTGTCTCTGCTCTAGTGAAACTGTTAAACGTCCAGTTGAAACATGATTAATGTATTTTAATCTTCTAAATGATTTTTTTCTGTTTGTTTTGATTTTCTGCATTTCTTCAATAATTTCGAAAGATTTAAACTTTTATTACCAGCACGTGTAATTTAATACAAAGTAGATGTATTTATCCTGTATTATTGAAATCAAATGCATAATTTGGGAGCATGATTAATGTATTTTAACTTTTTAAATTCATTTATTTTGTTTTGTTTTGTTGATTTTCCGAATTTCTGTAATAATCTCGAATGATTTTAATTTTTATGAACAGCATGTGCTATTTGACACAAAGTAAATACATTTTTCCTGCATAATTGAAATAAGATGTATAATTTGAAATACTTAGATTAATTGATTGAATATTTAATTTTTGTAATGTTATATATTATACTATTTTTAAGTCAGTGTCGGCTATTTAACACAAATATTTAGATATTTTGAATGTAATTATTGACATTTGTATATTGACCGAAGCATTTCAACCTTTTAAATGGATTTCTTTTGTTTTTATTGATTCACCAATGCAAATAGGTAATTGATTTCTTTTTCTGTCTGTGTAATGTATTTGTTACTATGTGAAATTATTTATATTGTAAACTTGACATTATTAGTCCTTGGACTACAGTCATGTACTTTTTTTCTTTTTTTCTTTTATTCTAATAAAACCGAATTGATTGATTGATTGATTAATAGAGAGGATTTTCCAGAGAGTCGGAGAGATCATTGATGAAGACCAGAAAAAAACACAGGGCCCAGAACACTGCCTTGAGGAACTCCAGCCTGAACAGGAAGGGGAGATGAGAGAAATCTATTCAGGGCCACATGTTGACTATGACCAGAGAGGAAGTCCGCAAGCCATGTGTGGAGATTTCCATGGATACAATAGGAGGAGAGTTTGGTGAGCAGAGCGGGGTGCCAGACCGTATCGAAGGCACAAGATATGTCAAGGGAGACGGCTCTGATTTCCTGTTTGGCATTGAGGACCTCCATCCATTGTTGGGACAGCAGAACCAGCATGTCCAGAGTAGAGTGACCTGGTCTGAATCCAAATTGATGATCAGAGTTAAAGCCATTGGAGAAGAGGAAGGATTTGATATCCGAAGCAATGATGGATTCCATGACCTTGTTGATGATTGGGAGCAGGCTGATTGGTCTGTTGTTGCAAGAATCTGTTTTTGCACATTTTTTGTGTACAGTGGTAATGTTGGCTGATTTCCAAGATGCTGGCAGATGACCTTGAGCAAAAGAGAGGGTGAAGAGAACAGAGAGAGGGTGTGAAAGAGCGGCAGAGCAGGATTTTAGAACACGTGGGTCCGGCAGAGCCAATTCCGGGAGAGCAGGATTTTAGGAGATTTACGTTTCAACAGGACAATGACCCTAATGACAGGACAATGAAGCATACAGCCTAAGCAAAACTGAAATGGCTTCAGAACAAGAATGTGAATGTCCTTGTGTGATCCAGCCAAAGCCCAGAATTTGATCCCATTGAGAATATGTGGAAAGGCCTGAAAATTGCTGTTCACCGACGCTCCCCATCCAACTTGACAGAGCTTGATCAAGTCTGCAAATTAAAAATGGGAGAAACTCCCCAAATCCAGATGTGCAAAGCTGATACAAACATACCCAAGAAGACTCGAAGCTGCAATTGCTGCCATAGGCACTTCTACAATTTAGGGGGTTGAATACTTATGTGAATTAGTTATTTCTGTGTTTCATTTTAAATTATCCTGTAAAAAATTCTATAAACAAAATTCCATTTTGACATTATGAAATATTGTGTGTAGATCAGTGACCAAAAAAATCTCAATTTGATGCATTTTAAATTCAGGTGGTAACTTGAAGGGGTGTGAAAAAATTCAAGGGGTGTGAATACTTTCTGAAGGTACTGTATATTATTTGTGTAAACTATTAAATAAAAGTGTTATTTCACTGCTAAACATTAAAGATTCATTAATCTCTGTATCTCGACGGCTTCCTGGTGATGCTCCATGTTTGTTAATGTGTATAAGTCATGCTGGAGCAATCACAACAACACAGACATATATCTAATGATATAGAAAAAAGTGTTTTAAAATAATGATTATTCTAACAAAATAAGCTGAGTCTTTGTGTGTGTGTGTGTGTGTGTGTGTGTGTGTGTGTGTGTGTGTGTGTGTGTGTGTGTGTGTATGTGTGTGTGTGTGTGTGTATCTCTTTTGTCTGCATTTTTGTGTGTTTGTGTGTCTCTTTCTCTGTATGTATGTATGTGTGTGTGTGGTGTGTTTGTGTGTGTGCATTTGTGTGTATCTACGCGTGTGTGTGTGTGTGTGTGTGTGTGTGTGTGTGTGTGTGTTTGTGTATCTCTTTTGTCTGCATTTTTGTGTGTCTCTGTGTGTATGTGTGTACGTGTGTGTGTGTGGTGTGTTTGTGTGTGTGTGTGCATTTGTGTGCATCTACGCCTGTGTGTTTGTGTGTTTATTTTCACTTTGCACAGAAGCATATTATAGGAAATTCTAAAGATGTTTATCCTCCAAGCATGATGGCTTCAGTTGCTTTCGGCCTCTTGTATAACTGATGAGTTCACAGATACGCCGTGAGGGGATGCACAATATGAAATTGGACTTTGCTATTTCAGCTTTGTTCCAACTGTGTGGTTTTTGAAACTCGATCTGTACTAGCAGCTATCTTATTGCTGGATAATTGGTGGAATTAGTTTCGTTTTTGGATTAAAATGTTGTTGCAGATATCCTTTCCATGAAAAAGAAAGCGATTAAAGAAAATTTGAGCATCATAAGGATAAATTGAAAGGTAGACATGGGCAATAGTTAAAAACATGAATCATCTACTACTACTACTACTACTAATACAACTACTACTACTAATACAACTACTACTACTAATACAACTACTACTACTACTACTAATACTACTACTACTACTACTACTATTACTACTACCACTACTACTACTACTACTACTACTACTACTACTACTACTACTACTACTACTACTAATACAACTACTACTACTAATACAACTACTACTACTACTACTACTACTACTACTACTACTACTACTACTACTACTACCACTACTACTACTACTACTACTACTAATACAATTACTACTACTAATACAACTACTAATACTACTACTAATACTACTACTACTACTACTACTACTACTACTACTACTACTACTACTACTACTACTTATTTTAAGGCCATAATTGGTCCCACGATGTGGGTTCGGCCACAAACGTTTTTGGCCGAAGACTTTCACGAACCTGCTGACCAGGCCTGACATTTGATTGGAAGTGGCAGCAATTTCTAATTTGTTGAGGGTCCCGGCAATAACTCGCCTACCCTTTGCAAAAGACACTGTGGGATACATAGTACATACGTCGTTCTAATGAATGGTGTACACATTGATGAATCGACATGCAATGCATGCGGAACCCCAGGATGACAGTTTATAGCTGGGTCAGGATTCCAACGTGCGTGTGTGTGTACCTCTTAGCTATCCTGACAGCTCTAAAACAAGAATTTTAATTATTGGAAGGACAAAACGATTTGAACTGAAAACTGTCTCAATATTATCTCTAAAATTCCAAACAAGTTTGAGTAAGTTTTAATAAAGAAAATTTTTCCACAAAAAATTACAGAAAAAATCTTTATTTACTGTAGTTAATTCAAACTTTAGATTTTAACAATGCTTACCACGTTTTATGTGCGAACAGCTTTATATTTGGAGTCTTCTGTGCTTGTGCAGATTTATTAACCCGTTCCCTGCACAGCAGGTTGTTTTGTAAACGGGGTTTTGCAATCACTTCTGTGTGTCTGTTGGTGTGTGTGTGTCTGTTGGTGTGTGTGTGTCTGTCCGGGCCATAACGTTTTTACCATTTGAGCTAATGTCATCAAATTTTCAGTAAAGCCTTATTATGATAATACGGAGAAGGCAAATTAATAGTTTTATCAAAAGGTCAAAGGTCAGTGTCACATAAAATAATCAATTTTCATCTAATTGATAAAAAATAAAAATATATAACCACCTTTAGAGGCCATTTTTCCCCGCAAAGCGGGGGTTGGCCTTTTTCGGGAACCGTGGTTGTTGTTGTTTTTTGGTCCACTTTTTGAAGCAATGTTTTACGGCCGGATGCCCTTCCTGACGCCAACGCTTTTTGCCGCCTTTAACGACAAACAGGGAATTACCAGTGAACTGGTACTCAATTAGCCGACCTCGGAAGGATGACAGGCTGAGTCAACCCCCCTGGCGTTAATTCAGCGATCGACCGGGATTCGAACCCAGGATCCTCGGATCCTAAGCCGGCACCCTAGCCGCTAGCCCAACACCAGGTTTCATCTAATTGATCTGAAATGTAAATGTGCCATTTAAGTATTGTCAACAAAGCTTCATTATGAGAATATGGAGAAGGCAAATTAATAGTTTTGTCAAAAGGTCAAAGGTCAGTGTCACATAAAATCATCAATTTTCATCTAATTGACCTGAAGTTTCAATTTGCCATTTGCGTTTTATTATCAAACTTTCAACAAAGCTTTATTATGATAATATGAAAAGGCAAATTAATAATTTTGTCAAAAGGTCAAAGGTCAGCGTCTCATAAAATCGTCAATTTTCATCCGATTGACCTGATTTTTTTGATTTTTTTTGCATATTCCATCACCGAATTGGTTCACCAATCAAAACCTAGAAGCTGATTGTTTTTTAGATCAAAAAGTCAAAGGTCAAGGTTGCATAAAATCTCCAATTTTTCACCAGATTGACCTGAAAATTAAAGAATTTGCATATTGGGTCACTGAATTGATTCACAAATTAAAAGCTAGAAGCTGATTAATTTTTTTTAGATCTAAAGCTCAAAGGTCAAGGCTGCATAAAATTATTAATTTTCATTTTGTATTTTTTTAAACTGTTTTCGTTATTTTGAGCATTCTGAAGAAGAAGAATACTTCTGAATACAAACGGATGCTTTGCATTTTCAGATGCTTTCTAGTTTGAATTGTAATTTGATGAAAATGTTTGTGAAATTTTCAATAGAGTGAAAACACCACTGAAGTCCTGTTATCTTTCCTCATGAGTATAAGTAACTCTTGATGACTTAATGATGCATGTGAGGTGATACTGCTTTAACACTGATGAAGGGCGACAGACAATACCCCCATGCTAACTGCCCCACGTCATACCTTCCTCTCTTGCATGTCTCACATAGATAATCAAGATCTACTCTTTTCTGGAGTACATCATGGGCGGATGTCAGATTCAGTTCACGGTGAGAAATTACACCAACACTACATACTACCGATTAGCACGGTGCACTGCACACCCCACCATCCTTCACGAATCATGACTTCTTAGTACTGGAGTTTTTCATACCTATGGAGGGACTCAAGTGCTGCAATCTACCGCAGTGCTTGCCCATGCTCATGGGAGTTCCAATGTCTTGTCTTGGAGAAAATTAATGGGGGTGATTTGGGGAGGGGGGCATGGAGGCAACTAGAACTTGGCAGTTGAAATTGAGAGAGAAAGGTGGGATAGATGGAAGCAGCGACAGGAAGGATGTGGGTTATCCCAGAAGCGCTAATTTCCCGAGGGAAAGCCTGTAATTGACGTGCTCGGCTTTCATTATCAACTCGAGAGGTTAGCCTCAACATTATAACGGTTGGTTTCGCTGGAGTGCACACTGCAGGGTATAGGATGGGAATTTACAGCAATTGGAAGAGTAAGGGGGAGTAAGGGGTAGGGGAAAGGTTTACGTATTAAAAGGAAGCTAAAGAGCTGGGAAAGGCCGAGCCTATGGCAAACACATGCTCAAAACCCCATTTGATCTCCAGCAGTGTGGGCTTTCTTCTTTTTACTTGTGCAATGCAGTTGTTGACAACTCGAGATGTGAAAAAAGACCTGGGATACAAAGCCAAAACAATTATACGGAATCGACCAAAGTAATACAGCCCGACCAGTGACGAGCAGGAGTATGCCAAGTCCTGCTTTGTTTGGTGCTTATAATACAAAACTTGATATAAAATCGGCCGCAAATGATAAATATGAGATTTGATATAAAATCGGCCGCTGATGATAAATATGGCATTTGATGTAAAATCGGCCGCTGATGATAAATATGAGATTTGATATAAAATCAGCCTCTGATGATCAATATGAGATTTGATATAAAATCGGCCGCTGATGATAAATATGAAATTTGATATAAAATCGGCAGCTGATGATAAATATGAGATTTGATTTTAAAAAAATCGGCCACTGATAATAAATATGAGATTTGATACAAAATCAGCCTCTGATGATAAATATGAGATTTGATTTAAAAAATCGGCCGCTGATAATAAATATGACATTTGATATAAAATTGGCCGCTGATGATAAATATGAGATTTCACAAAAAAAATCGGCCGCTGATGATAAATATGAAATTTCATATAAAATCAGCTTCTGATGATAAATGTGAGATTTGATTTTAAAAAATCGGCCACTGATGATAAATATGAGATTTGATATAAAATCAGCCTCTGATGATAAATATGAGATTTGATTAAAAAAAATCGGCCGCTGATAATAAATATGAGATGTGATATAAAATCAGCCTCTGATGATAAATATGAGATTTGATTTTAAAAAATCGGCCACTGATGATAAATATGAGATTTGATATAAAATCAGCCTCTGATGATAAATAATAGATTTGACTTAAAAAAAATCGGCCACTGATGATAAATATGACATTTGATTTAAAAAATCGGCCGCTGATAATAAATATGACATTTGATATAAAATTGGCCGCTGATGATAAATATGAGATTTGATTTTAAAAAATCGGCCACTGATGAGAAATATGAAATTTGATATAAAATTGGCCGCTGATGATAATTACGAAATTTGATATAAAATCGGCAGCTGATGATAAATATGAAATTTGATATAAAATTGGCCGCGGATGATAATTACGAAATTTTGATATAAAATCGGCAGCTGATGATAAAAATGAAATTTGATATGAAATTGGCCGATGATGATAAATATGAAATTTGATATAAAATCAGCCTCTGATGATAAATAAATGTGAGATTTGATTTAAAAAATCGGCCACTGATGATAAATATGAGATTTAATATAAAATCAGCCTCTGATGATAAATATGAAATTTGATATAAAATCGGCTGCTGATGATAAATATGAGATTTGATTTAAAAAATCGGCCGCTGATAATGAATATGACATTGGATATAAAATTGGCCGCTAATGATGAATATGAGATTTGTTAAAAAAAGATCGGCCGCTGATGATAAATATGAAATTTGATATAAAATTGGCCGCTGATGATAAATATGAAATTTGATATAAAATCGGCAGCTGATGATAGTAGGGAATAAATGTTGTTCCTGGACCACCCCTCATTTCTCCATTCACTTACATGTTAATTTTCCTCTCACCCTCATTTCCCCTTAAGACCTCTATTTCTACCACCCTGATCTTTACGAACCTTTTGGCCTTTTGACATACAAGCTATAGCACCTACTCTTATCCTCAATGTTGTTCATTAGACCACTCAAACAATGATCCTCCGAATATTTGCTCCCTCTCATTACTGCTACCCCTATGATCCTTCTAGCCTTATGAACCTATGATCCTTCTTCTACTATTGACACTGAGCCTTATACATATCATCTGGCAGATCATCTTTGGCCCACTCAAACATCGATCCTACAAATATTTGTTTATGTGTAGGAAATAATTTAATTCTCTTACCACTCCCTTCACCATCTAATATATTAACAAAAAAGATGTTTGAGTTTGGTTCTTTATCAAGATATTTTAACTGAGCTAAGATAAAATGGTAAACCTCCCTCAATGTTCTTGTTTGAGCACCTCCAGTGCCACATACCATTTTAAAATTAAAGCATATATTTTCCTGACAACCATCAAAGTTTTCCATCCACTCAAAAATATTTCCATCTTTTTTACCCAACTCACCGGTATTTAAATTAATTCTCTTTGTGAACTTTTTTACCAGTTGCCTTTTCAATTATACCTATTTGATATTTTTCACATTCGTTATGTTTACCATTTATATACCAAGGTTGATTACACCTCCACTCTTTAGTTTGGTTGATACTTGGTTCTAACATTTATATATTCATAAAAAAGGTGGCGGTAGCCCCTTAAAATCCCTAACCCCATTATCCTATCACTTATATCTTATCACTTATATATATCTTATCACTTATATATCTTATCACTTATATCTTATCACTTATATATCTTATCACATATATCTTATCACTTATATACTTATATAACCATAAGGGAGACTATCAATTCCATTTTGTAAAATAAACCTCTTATCATCAAAAGCCCCCAATGCTTTCTTATTCACCTCTTCTGAATATAATTGATGTTTATAACTTCTTATTCCATTAATCTTTCTAAACTCTTCTTTCTTTGTTGTTAAACAGTTATAATAATCCTTAAAGTTTATTGTTTCTTTAATAACATTTTTCTTTACACCTTTTAACTTCTTATCAGTCTTTTCAACGTTATTCACAATGTATTTATAAGCATAGGCCTTTGACCTCAATCCCACAAATTCACTCATAACATATCCTCCTAATTCATCCTTGAACTTTCCAATCACCTTTTTATTTTTAGAAGAGAACAACTCACTCTCTGGACTGTAATTACTAGTATCATACATATTAATGTCCTTTTTCATGTCTGAATAAACATCATCAGTATTAATTTTCAAAATAAAACTATCTGTATCCATATAAAGTAGATTAACATCATTTTGATATTTCTTCCTCAAGTTATTGTAAAAGTAATCATACATCAAGGACTTTGATAAATCAAGTATTGAGGTACCAATGTAAATAGGTTTGTCCATCTCAACGCTTTCTCTCATCAAATGTATCGCACAAAAGTCTTCCGTAAAAACTTCTACTCTCGAGAAGCTTGGTCTGTTGATCAATTTTGATGCTTGTTTCCATGATGTTGACAGACGAATGTTTTGCCTCTTTCTAACATTCTCCATCGTTTTTCCAAATACAGCGTTATTCATCAACTTATAAAAGTCTTTCTCAAAATCATTCTTTGATTCAATCCTGCATTGTGTGTTAAAATCAATGTACTCTTTCAACCAATGACTCTGATTAAACTTGAGAATCCTATGTATCTTTTCAACACCGAGACCCTTTGAAAGACATCGTCTCAAATTTCTTTGATGGAGCACATAATTTTTCTTGTTGTATAGTGTTGTTAGAAGCTTCTCTGATGCTTTACCCTTCACATTAAATGATTGTTGATAATCACTTAACCACTCCTTCTTTGGACTTTCCTTTTCACAAGCAAATGGGAGATCTTTGTGTAGTTTATGGAATTCCTCTGGATATTTCAAATCAACCTCAAAATAATATCCCTTCTTTGTTTCATCCAATTCTTTTTGTGTTGATATACAGAGATTTTGTAGAACTTTCTTATGATATTTCTCTTTAACCCATTTCAAACCACCATAAGGAAGTGCTTGAGACATTGCCCACCAAAACAAATTATTCGCATCATAATACATCAAGTAGGAGCTCTCTACCGATGGATCATAATTTGGAATGTACTTGTTATTTGCTTTAGCATATCTCTTTGAACAGACTTGTGAAATTCCTCCTCTCTTTGCCTTCTCAATCATCAAGAGCATATCAACATCTGTTATAAGATCCAACTCTTGCTTAGTCATCTTTAACATAGCACTCCAAGCCAATCCAGGAGCAGTGTAATAGTGAGCAGGATCCAATCCATATCCAGAATGACAGATTGTTCTGAAAGCCTCAAACACAACAGCCAACAAAAGCACATCAGTTTTGAGATACAAATCGTGATACTCACCAAGATTCTTGATGTTATATTTTTCCCAAACATTTTATGCGTGTACATAATCTTTATCAGATATATGACTATTATTTAATTTATTATAGAAATTTTCTTTTGAAGGAAGTTGTGTTTCATTGAATCTCTTAAATGAGCCCATATAGTCATAGGGATAAATTCCCTTTTGTGTTAGTAAATCTTTGTCTGAAAAATACTCTGAAAGACATGGAAACTCTTTTAGATTTTGAACCAAGTTAGCCAATGGACTTGCCATGAATTTAAATGTATCAAGAAATCTGATCTGAGTTATAGGAGATGTATGAATTGTTTTTGTGAATGAAATGTATTTCTGATCCGTGTTAGGAATTGCTGAAATGTGTCCAGATGTCTTTGAGAGTTCCTTGATAAATAGATGCGTATCATAATTAGCGTTGTTATGAAGAAAGACAGGAATGAAAGAGGGGAGTTTATAATTAATATTACAACTTTGATGAGCCGGACCTCTATATTTACCAGTGAGATGACAATGATCTCTAACCTTTGGGCCTTCACCAATTTTCTCCTCACAAATATGACAGACATTGTTTTTTCTAAATTCCCTTTTCTCTTCACTCGTCAAGGACATTGGTTTATTGGTTTCTCTCATTATCTTGGTTAATCGAACACAGTCATTTTCTAGTCGTTTCACAAACTCCTCTGGGGGTATTTGAGCCTCTAAACTCCTCTAACTTGTTATATTCATCACCAACGGATGATTTGATATAATAACAAAAACCACAAGGAGTATGTTTTTAATATTTATTTGTGTATGATTCTTTTGGATCTGGAGAAGCAGGATCAATTTTTTCTACAATACTTTCAAAATCAGCATATATAACAAATGGATGTTTTATTGTTTTCTTTTCATCTTTGAATGTGATATTTGAGCCTTCTTTAGGCATATTGATTAACGTTGATTTATGATCACCACAATAATTTGAATGTTTATCTAATCTTTCCTGTGTATGGAAGAAGTTAAGACAACGCATACAAATATATATTTTATTTGTTCTTTTACATACTTGTGGTTTTATTAATTTTGTAATATATTTGATGTATGTATAATGTGAATTTTCCTCTGAATTAAAATATAGAAGATTAATATGAGTTTGATTATAATTTTCAGAAAGCTTTAAAATCTGAATGTTGTTTGTTTCTGTTAGACCATAAACATTAACTGATAAATAATTATTCATCTTTTCAAATTTAGGAATATCATTTAATGTCATTGGAAAATTTATATCTTTTGTATTCAACGTATTCTCATATTTTTTATAATGAGATACTCTTTCAACATGACTATCTTGTGGATGTAGATGTGCTAGAATAGACCAGAGAAAACATTTATTGTCTTTATTTTTTGATATTGATAACTGCTTTTCTATTTTTGATAACACTAGGTAAATCAATGTAAGAAGAAGCGTTTAGACTTAGAGGATCTGATTTAAGGATATGAATTTCAATAAATAGTATCCCATCTATATTGAATCCACTTCAAGTAATTGTGTGCTCAACTTCTTGCTCTTGAATGATCAGATGATCATAAGTAGGTCCAAATTGATCATAGGATGAAATAAAGTGTGTTTTAGTTCTCATGTAAGCATCATCAGTGTATTAATCACCAGTGAATGGATCATCTTTTGAGATTAACATTTTAACACCCAAGTAAAACTTGATTGAATTCAATTCTAGAAGAGTCTTTTAAATGAAGGCTTTCATTGATGGCTCAATAATCTCTACAGCTTCAAGTATTGACTTTGGACCAGGAGGATTAAAGTTAAAGATTCAAATCCTGATATGTCTTTTGAAAGCACCATCAGTATTTTTAATAGTAAACAATTTTGACAAGTGTTTGTTTGTTTTAAGATGGGGTTTGAACCCCTTCTTTAGGATATCTCTATTACAGAGACTACAATGTTTTTTGTTCTTAGGAAGTGGTGATAATTGATTTAGAATGTTGTAAGTGTGTTTAACTGTGAGTATGTGTTTTCTATAATGTTTTACTTCCTTTTCGCAAATATCACAATAGACCATATTTATAGGGTAAGAAAACAGAGTGTTTTATATATATCACTGTGCTTAAACTAAAACACCTTTTCGAGCTTTTTCGGCTCGTTTTATATATATAACTTTACTTAAACTAAAACGCCTTTTTGGCTTGTTTTATATATATAACTTTACTTAAACTAAAACACCTTTACATCTCCCAATCCATATCAGAACCAGGTTCATATTCAGAATCAATCTCACAATCAGAGACATCTGAGTCATCAATAAAACTACTATCATAACTATCATATTGACTCTCTGAATCAAAACTATCTACTGAACCTAGGCTCTCTGTATCACAGAGGCTCTCAGTATATGAGGAAACTTCTGAGCAGGAACTATCACTCATTTAATTAGCAGGAAAAATATTCCCATCTATACCAATATACTTTCTTTCATTAACGGATTCAATCTCTACATTTTTAATATCAAAAGTTATCTTTAAATAATCTCTAACGATCATAGAACGAAATGACATTTCACCAGAAATATTAACATCATTCATTTTACTTAGATCTATACCCTTTGGATTATTAAAGTAAACACAAATTTCTCCACGAGTATTGTTGATGGTCTTATCATTTTTTTTCAAAGTATCGCGATCGATCACTTTTTCAAGCTTTGAATAAATTGCCAGGAGTAGAGGAGAAACTTTTGTTAGATTTACTTTAATGGATGTCTTTCCAGGTATAGTTAGAGCTCTTCCTTTAAATGAAATAGAGGGGCTCATGTTCTTTTCCATAACTGGTTTTACCCAAAAATTTCTATATTTATCTTTGTTCAATTTAACATCTTTGACATATTTTTCTATATCTTCCACCGAAGTAGAGATTGATTGAAGCTTGTCTTTTGTGCTTTGAAACATTGTATTTATTAACTAATAAACTTGCGTTTAGTTTAAGTAAAAATTTACTGTTTAAATATGATAAATTCTGAAGGAGATTTAGAATTTCCAGACTCTCCATATGATAATTTAGAAATCTGTCGCCGTTGTGGTAGAATAGGGCTTAATAATGAGGGTTCATATAAACAATGTATTTTCTGTGATTTAATTTTAATTAATGATAATTAAAAAAATTAATATATATATAACTCTTTTAAATTAGAACCAAAAATGAATTACTTTACAAGATTAATAAGAGAGATGAATGTTAAGTATTGTGATGATAATACACCATTTCTTTCAAGGGAAGAGACTATTTGTATTGAGGAAATGTATAAGGGTTTAATGATATTTATTATTCAAAATAATTTTAATGGAAATGTTAATACAAGATACTATATAAATAAAATAATGAATTATTTTGAAATTAAACCCGAACTCAGGATAAAATATAGAGTTTCTAAAATAGCTCAAAAAAAGTTAGATGACTTGTTTTCCAAATATATAAATGAATGATTTTTTACCCGTTTGGGAAAACAAGATAAAATTTTACAACCATAAAAATCTTCCAAATTCATTAAGATGTCTAATAGTCGGTTCAAGCGGATGTGGAAAAACCTGTTTGCTTTTAAAGATGCTCCTTACCCCCAAGTTTTTAGATTATGATAATTTAATAATTTTTACGGAGTCAAGTTTTCAACCCGAGTATCAACTACTCTCACATGGTTTTAATGCGGGTCTTAAAAAGGAAGACATTATCGGTTTATTTATACTTTAAAACAAACTAAATGATTATAATATTGAAGATATAATACAATTATTTTGTGATACACAGAAATCAAAACCGAAACCAAAACCCATAACTTGTATTCTCAGTGATAATACGGATGATATACCTTCACCCCAAGATTTAGATAAATAAAAAAATAACCTCGTTATCTTTGATGATTGTGTTAATGAGAGAAACCAAACAGTAATGGATAGCAACTATACAAGAGGAAGACATTCTTCTTGTAATTGTATTTATCTTAGTCAGTCATATTTTCAACTCCCTCGGCGCTGAATAAGAAACAATGCTAATACTTTTATTTTATTTAAGTTGAATTCAATAGATACAAATAATTTTTGGAGAGATAATTGTTCTACATTATGTAGTAAGAAGGAATTTGAAAATTATATGAAACACACGATTGGAAAATATAAATATATTGTTGTGAAACAAGATGAGATACTAACTGATATTTTACACACATAAATGACAACTATTATTATTAATCTTGTGGGTAAATCTGCTTCAGGAAAGAACTTTCATAAATCTAAACTCTTGAATAGTAAAAATGAAAAGATTGTAAGTTTTTTTTAAATACACCCTATGATTCGTTTTGTAGGTACTACAACCAGAGCAATGCGATCAGGAGAAGTAGAAGGGAAAGATTATTACTACATTTCAATGGAGGAACATATGCGATTGAGGAACGAAGGTCAAATATTTGAGGAGGTCTCTCTTGGTTCTACAAAATATTCACATTGTAAGAGTGAGTTAAATAAAGTAAAATCTAACGGTCTTGGGATTTTAGAAACTAATGCTGAAGGAATGAGACAAATTATTAAACATTTGCGTGGTGATGGAGTTAAGATTTTATCATTCGGTTTTGATATTGATGGGGAGACTCAACGCAAATGTATGAAAAGCAGAGATACAAGTATTAGTGAAGAAGAAATAACAACTCGTATTAATACCAATAAAGAATTTGATGAAATATTTAAAGAAAAGGATTTATTTCAACACATTTACTATAATGACGAAGAAAAGGAAAATTTTCCCATTGACCTTTACAATTCATTAAATGATATTTTAAAATAAATAAATACAGAAAATGAATACCGAAGAAAGAGTAAGAAAGTTTAAAGAACATCAAGAGTTGGTTTCAAAAGTTGTAAAGCAACAGGAAGAGATAAAGAAAAAACGGAGACAGAAACTAACTGGTGAAGAAGCCTTTGAAAGAAAACAAGAGAAATTTTTTAAACCACTTTTAAAAACTCAACAAACGATTTCACCTACAGTTCCCACGGTAGAATTTACTCCGAAAAACTTCAAATGCTCAAAGATTTTAGTCAAATGACAGAGCAAGAACTTGGAGAATTAGAATATGATGATGAAGGATTATTTCGGAAACTTGAGGAGGTAAATCAACCCCCTAATTATGTTGTGGAAGCTCTTCAAAACAATGAATATTCGGCGGGTTCAAAAACCAGAGCAGGTCTCATTCCAACAGAAGAACCAGCACAGTTCCATCTTGTGAAAGAAAAGTGATTGATATTTAATGATAAATTGGTGTTCTTAAGTTCTGCTCAACCAAATGTTGAATTAACTCCAAGATTAATGTTTCTTCCAACAAACTCTGGATTCAGCGGTTCAAAATATTTTGAGGAACCACTTGATATGGAAAGAGAGGAAGATAGAGAGTATATTGAGTTGCTAAACGCACTTGATTATGGAGTTTCTGTTGCTGGTAAAAGTAAGAAGAATGAGAAGGAGAAACATATTATTGATGCTTTAAGTAAGCTTGGTTTGGGTGTTAGCTTTCTTCCAAATGACCCATCACAATTAGTTAATAGGCTATTATTGTTGTTAGGTAGTAAGAAGGCTGGAAACAACAATTGTTTTAATGAAACATCCGCCATTTTAGATCAGTTGATGAATATGGAAATAATTAATAAATGTCAATACAAAGATATTTTATTAGATATTAAATAAGATGAGAAGCACAATTCTTAGTTTTAATTTCACAACGAGTGATTACACAGCTTAATTCCCTTACCCACTACAACTTGACCCCACAAAAGAATATGAGGCATCTTTATTGTCGATGGAAACTTATAATACCTTGTTTAATATCACAGAGAAAAACAACAAGTTTAGTTATAATCCAGGAAGTGGATATAAAACTATAACCGTTTCACCCGGAGCTTACGAGATTTCTCAAATATCTTCTGAAGTCTCTCGCCTTATGAAAGAACAAGGTGATGAACCAAAAAATTTTGTAATAGATATTCAAAAACACACTTCAAAATCAACTATTAAACTAAAAAATAATTATAAAGTTGATTTCACGATTGAAAAATCGTTTAGAGAGCTATTGGGTTTCTCTTCAAAAAATATTGAAACTAACGGGACGTTTTACAGTGATAATGTCATTCAAATATCCTCCGGTATAAATTCAGTATTAATTCATTGTGATTTGATTGATGGTGTTTATAGCGATGGAATGAGAACAAATACAATATTTTCATTCAGCGCATACTCAACCCCGATTGGTTATAAATTTAATATGGAACCAAAAATCTTGTCTATTTACCTGTCAGGAAAAACCATATACAGAGTAAATTTTAGGATAACCGATCAAGATAATCGTATGATATCCTTTAATGATGGAATTATATCCATCAGAATTCACCTACGTGAAGTTTTTCAATAAATAAATAATGGTTATTGGATGAAAACACGAGTTGGGAAAATATAAAATAATTACAGGGGATGGGATGTTCCTTTCACCATACTATAAGGGTGAAGGTATGTTTCTTGGTAGAGGATACTATAAACCAAAGAGACAACGGGGTGTGGGTCATCAATTTAGAAATAAAGGAGATGGGATAATTGATACTCTAATGGGTATTGGTTCAACCATTCTTAAACATAAAGACCTAATTGGTTCAACTGCTTCTGCCGTGGGCTCAGTTGCGGGTGCTATAAAGAGTATAAAAGATGCTCAAAAGGAGTCTCATAAATTACAAGCAATCAAAGAAATTAAAAAAGGTAAAACTCAACTATCTTCACAAGAACGACAAAAAATCATTAAAATACTTGGGTCAGGGTTTCAACGATTTTAATGCTATATAAATACAAGTATGGAAGCGATTGATAGTATCTATGATTTGGATGATACGATTCTCATTTCAAACTCCACTAAAAAGGAAGACTATTTTAAGGTAAATGCTATAACAGGAACAGACTGGAATTCAAATGGAACAAAAAGTTTCGAAATAAATAATCAACAAACTTACTTGAATCTAGCTGATAGTTTCTTGCTGTGTAAATTTAAATTCACTAAGGCTGCGAATAATACTAATGCTACACTCGTAAATGATTTCTTCTGGAAAATGTTTGATAGTGTCCGCCTGTATATTGGAACACAAGAGGTTGAAGCGGTTGATTATGTCTGCTACATCTGAAATGATGAAATTTACACTATATTCGTTTAGTGATAGAATAGGTAAGGGAGCTGCTGAAGGTTTTATTCCTGATATGTCAACGGGAACAAATGCTGACCCTGGTTATAGTCAAAGGAAGGCAATGTATAATGATGAAACAAAAGCAGAGAATAGTTTTACCGTAGCAGTACCTCTTAAAGGTATATTTGGATTTTGTGATTATGATATAGTTTTGTATGGGCTTAAAATTAGATTTCACCTACAAAGGAATGATAATGTAAATAGATTGCTTTTTGGGGCTGAAAATGCTTTTGGCGATAATAATAAATTTGTTATTAATGATTTGTGTTGGTATATCAGTGAATATACTCCTCATCTTAAAACGGAAGAGATGTTAAATAAAAGACTTATCTCTAAGACCCCGCTAAATGTATCATACCTTAAAAGAAGATGCCAACACATTAAACTGGAACACACTACCTACACTTGGAATTTGGGTGTTCTTCAAGGAAAGCCACGATACATATGGCTCATTTTTAAAAAACCAGATGGAGAGGACGGTACTGATAAGAATAATGCGCTGAGTGATAATGCTAAGGTGAAACAACTTCGGGTTTCTCTTGATGGCACATTTTATCCACGAGATAGATTGGAAATTGATTGGGAAAAAAATGATTATGCGGAAGCCTACAAGTCTTAGCAAAAGGTGTGTGAAAGCAACGGTAATAATGATCCTATTTTGGATATGGTTGCATTTCAAAAATTTTATACGATCTACGCAATTGACCTGAGTTCTCAAAAAGAAACTATAAAGTCTAATAGAGTGGATACTTCTCTATACATTGAAAGAGGGGAGAGTGAAGAGGTTAATACATATTGTTTGCTTTTGGTAAGAAACAGAATTACAGATTAATACAGATAATGGTGTTATGATTAATATCACATGGATTTTTTCTCATAAATAAATGAGTCGGAAAGAACCGGTATATGTTAATCAAATCAATCTTAATAAATTAACATCTTGTATTCAAAATCAAAAGCCTTGTATTTATTAATGTTAATACAATTCAAAGAAAAGGAGCAGTAAGAATTGATGTTTTACTCACAAGAGAGCAGGTGAAAACACTAAATGATGTTGGATCACTTAAAATTAAAATGACAAAACCTATGTTAAATAAATATTCAACAAGGGAAACGAGTGGAGGATTTCTCCCGTTTCTAATTCCTTTATTTGCTAGTTTAAGTGCGGCGGGAGCATTGACTGGTGGTATTTCAGCAGCGGTAAAAACTGCTAACGAAAGGAAGGCACAACTAAAAGCTCAAAAAGAATTGGAAAGACATAACAAGGAGTTGGAGAAACAAATTAGTGGAAGTGGTGTAATTGTAGATTTTGCTCAAAAACTTGAAAGTCTACCTGATAAAGCTTGATTGTTAGTTGGAGATATGCTTTCCTCTATCGCTCAAGCGGGTGTTAAACTAACTAAACGGAGTAATGGATTGTATCTTTCTCATAAATAAATGGATAAATGGTTTAAACAATTTGGAAAGAATACAACGTCAAATATAGAACTAGCTGAGTATTGTAAAAAACAAAAAATTGATAATGTGGTTATTTGTATGAGAGATGAATTAACAAAGTTGTCCAAGAATACAAAGAATATTATTATGAATTTAGACACACAGAATGGTTCTCATTGGGTTTGTATTCATAATAGTCAGGATAAATATTATTTTGATAGTTATGGTATGCCACCACCTGTTGAAGTAATACAATTCTTACAGAATGGTGTTTATCAAACATTTAAAGTTCAAGAAATTAATTCTAAATGTTGTGGTCAATTATGTTTATATGTATTATTTCAACTCAACAATAATGAAAATTTTTATGATGTCATTTTAAATCTAATATAAATGACTTTTGTTGGAAAAGATGGTTCTATCTTTGGAGAATCCTCTCAGGATATTGATTTATCAAATTATTATACAAAGGCACAGGCTGAATGACAAAAATATAATATAACAAAAAATATTAATATGAAAAATACTTATAAATTAATCAATTATCCAAACCCTACAGATGTGAATGACTTAATTAGATTCAGTGATTTATCACAATATATTTCTTTAAATAAAAGCACGTTTTGTTAAACAAGTAAAATTTACAACCACAACACCTGGTTATACTGATCATACACCTTTCCTCATTCAATTTAACTATCTGCTTACAATTGAATTTTATAAAGAAGGACATATAGTTAATATGCGAATTAATAAATGGGGGTATGATATGCCTGATTTCGGGTATAATTGGTTTTTTTCAATAAACTTAGAAGACCTACATGATTTTAATCAGTCTATTAAAGAAGAATATTATCCGCTTGGTGAGGATAAGGAGTTATGTGGAAGTACAATTAGTAAACAACAAATACATGATTTTAAGATTAGAAAAATATATGATAGTATAGCGATGGTTAGCATGACAAAGAAGGAAGGTAATGAGACAAGGATAGAAAGCCGAGGAATACAAACCGATTTGGTAGTGGGAAGATGGGGTGGTATTACCTGTCATAATATTAATCTCACATATATTTCTGATACATAAATGACAGGAAGAAGACTACAAGAGAATTATAATTTTTGTATTCAGGGATACCTACAAGAAAAGGGTGCTCGGTATTACATACCTTATGATTTGGAACATATACATGGAAATTTTGTCATAAAAAACTGGCCTTATACTGATATTGTTAAACACACAAATAGACTTGATTAAAATATTAAATAAAAATGAACTTCTCAAAGTTATGAAATATAAAACTCTTTTAGAAATCATCAACAAATCTTATTGGTATCCTATTATGAGAAAAATAATTATAGATACAAGAATATCTCAAAATCCAGATGAGTATATGACTATATGTATAATATTCTTTGGGGCTCAAACTCAAGGGTAGCAAGGGATGAGGAAGGAGTTGAATAAGAGAAGGAGGAAAGAGAGAAAAAGGAGAAGGAGGAGAGGGAGAAAAAGGAGAAGGAGGAAAGGGAGAAAAAGGAGGAGGAGAGGGAGAAAAAGGAGAAGGGAGGAGAGGGAGAAAAAGGAGAAGGAGGAGAGGGAGAAAAAGGAGAAGGAGTAGAGGGAGAAAAAGGAGAAAAAGGAGAAGTAGGAGAGGGAGAAGGAGGAGAGGGAGAAAAAGGAGAAGGAGGAGAGGGAGAAAAAGGAGAAGGAGGATGAGGGAGAAAAAGGAGAAGGAGGAAAGGGAGGAAAGAGAGAAAAAGGAGAAGGAGGAAAGGGAGGGAAGAGAGAGGGAGGAAAAATATAAAAATATGACCATTCCTAAGATTAATGAAAGATTGAAGGTATTACGGCAAATAAGTCAATCTCAACGCACCGAAGAGGAAAATAAAGAATTAATGACTTACGAAGATATTGGTTTTTAAATTTGCTGAGATGAGTTCAGGGAGAAGATATACATGAAGAAGAGAAAGTGATGTTGGTGTTATTGACTTTAGTTAGTTTTATTTGTAAATAAATGGAGGAGAGAGTGAAGACATTCCTAAGGATTCTTTATGTTTTAAAAATCAAGATAGAAATGTATATGTTGAAAATCAAAAAGGTTTTGGCACTATGTAGGACTTTTTCTCATAAATAAATATGAGTTATTGTCTCAAATGTAAAAAGAAAACTAAATCTAAAAATATCTCTTATGTTAAAGCTAAAAATAATAGAGTTTATCAAAAAGGAATATGTCAAGTGTGTGGCTCTAAAAAATGTCAATTAATCTCTCCTAAAAGTGGAGGAGACATACAAAAGTTTCTGTCAGGAAGTAAATTTAAAACAACTGGAATTCCAGGGGAACTACATCTACCTGGATATTCTTTCTGTGGTCCTGGAACAAACCTGGATAAAAGATTAGATGAGGCTGACAATCCCAAACCTTGGTCCAAGCCGATAAATAGGGTTGATGAAGTGTGTATGAAGCATGATATTGCTTATGGGAATACCACTACATTGGATGAAAAACATGAAGCAGACAGAGAAATGTTGTATAATTTGTCTTTGATACGAAATCCTACATTGAGAGAGAAAGTTGATCGGTTTATTGTGAAAAAAATGATAAGTGCTAAATTGAAACTTGGTCTTGGTTATTCCTCAAAAAACTATTAGGCTCTAATGATGTCATCAAGACTGAGGAGCTTTTGGCTGAAGAATTACACAAACCTATAATCACAAAGTTTAAAAGAAGGAAGGTTTATTCCAAAGACACTGACCACATATGGTCCGCTGATTTAATTGAATTGAATAATGACAGGGGATACAGGTATGCTTTAACCGTTATTGATTTGAGGAGTAGATTTGCCTGGGTTGTTCCTTTAAAAAATAAAAGGGGTGATACTTTAATGTTAGCCTTTAAGCTAATATTTGATAGGGATAAAAGAAAACCAAAGAAACTGTGGACCGATGAGGGAACAGAGTTCTATCACAAAATATTTATGAAATTTCTTAAGGGGGAGGGTATTAAATTATACAGCACCTTTAATGAAGGAAAGGCAGTTGTTATTGAGCGTTTTAATCATACTTTGAAAGAGAAATTATATAAAAAATTCACACAACTTGGTTCTCAACAATGGGTATATTTAATTCAGGATATTGTAGATAATTTCAATAATACCCTTCATTCATCAACAAAATCAAAACCGTCAGAATCATTTACAAAATTAGAATATGAAAAGGAGATTAATTTGAGAAAACCGAAGTTCAAAGTTGGTGATGTTGTAAGAATATACAGATGGAAAAGTCATTTTGAGAAAGGTTATACAATAAAATAGACTAATGAATTATTTAAAATCGTTGATGTAATGGATACAGTCCCTTGGACCTACAAATTATATGATATGAATGGGGAAGAAATCTTGGGTTCATTTTACTCACAAGAATTACAAAAAACAAAACTGATAAGCCATTAAACAACAACAACCATCCATACTTTTATCCACCCCACCCAGATTAGTGAATTTAATTAGTAGTAATAAAAAATTTAAAAAAATCAAATGTCTTATTGAAAAGGGTTCTTTCTTATTGAGAAGTCTTTCAAAAAGTTCACAAAACAAATAAGAGAATTAATTTAAATACCGGTGAGATGGATGAGATGGTGAAGAGAGTGGTAAGAGAATTAAATTATTTCCCACACATAAACAAATATTTGTAGGATCATTGTTTGAGTGGTCTACTAGATGATCTGCCAGTGTATAAGGACTTGTGCTCAGTGTCAATAGTATAAGAGTCAGAAGGATCATAGGTTCATAAGGCTAGAAGGATCATAGGTTCATAAGGCTAGAAGGATTATAGGTTCATAAGGCTAGAAGGATCATAGGTTCATAAGGGTAGAAGGATCAAAGGTTCATAAGGCTAGAAGGATCATAGGTCCATAAGGGGGTGAGAGGGAGTAAATATTCGTAGGATCATTGTTTGAGTGGTCTAATGAACAACATTGAGGATAAGAGTAGGTGCTATAGCTAGTATGTCAAAAGGCCAAAAGGTTCGTAAAGATCAGGGTGGCAGAAATAGAGGTGTTAAGGGGAAATGAGGGTGAGAGGAAAATTAACATGTAAGTGAATGGAGAAATGAGGGGTGGTCCAGGAACAACATTTATTGGAGAAATATGAAATTTGATATTAAATCGGCCGCTGATGATAAATATGAAATTTGATATAAAATGGGCCGCTGATGATAAATATGAGATTTGATATAAAATGGGCCGCTGATGATAAATATGAGATTTGATTTTTAAAAAATCGGCCACTGATAATAAATATGAGATTTGATATAAAATCAGCCTCTGATGATAAATATGAGATTTGATTAAAAAAATTGGCCACTGATGATAAATATGAGATTTGATATAAAATCAGCATCTGATGATAAATATGAGCTTTGATAGAAAATCGGCAGCTGATGATAAATATGGAATTTGATACAAAATTGGCCGCTGATGATAATTATGAAATTTGATAGAAAATCGGCAGCTGATGATAAATATGGAATTTGATACAAAATCGGCCGCTGATGATAAATATGAAATTTGATATAAATTCGGCAGCTGATGATAAATATGAGATTTGATATAAAATCGGCCACTGATGATAAATATGAAATTTGATATAAAATTGGCCACTGATGATAAATATGAAATTTGATATAAAATTGGCCGCTGATGATAAATATGACATTTGATATAAAATCGGCCGCTGATAATGAATATGAGATTTGATATAAAATCGGCCGCTGATGATAAATATGAGATTTGATATGAAATTGGCTGCTGATGATAATATGAAATTTGATATAAAATTGGCCGCTGATGATAAATATGAGATTTGATATAAAATCGGCCGCTGATGATAAATATGAGATTTGATATAAAATCGGCCACTGATGATAAATATGAGATTTGATATAAAATCGGCCGCTGATGATAAATATGAGATTTGATATAAAATTGGCCGCTGATGATAAATGTGAGATTTGATTTAAAAAATCGGCCACTGAAGATAAATATGAGATTTGATATAAAATCAGCCTCTGATGATAAATATGAGATTTGATGAAAAAAATCGGCCGCTGATAATAAATATGAGATTTGATATAAAATCAGCCTCTGATGATAAATATGAGATTTGATTTAAAAAAAATCGGCCACTGGTGATAAATATGAGATTTGATTTAAAAAAATCGGCCACTGATGATAAATATGAAATTTGATATAAAATTGGCCGCTGATGATAAATATGAAATTTGATATAAAATTGGCCGCTGATGATAAATATGAGATTTGATATAAAATTGGCCGCTGATGATAAATATGAAATTTGATATAAAATTGGCCACTGATGATAAATATGAAATTTGATATAAAATTGGCCGCTGATGATAAATATGACATTTGATATAAAATCGGCCGCTGATAATGAATATGAGATTTGATATAAAATTGGCCACTGATGATAAATATGAAATTTGATATAAAATTGGCCGCTGATGATAAATATGACATTTGATATAAAATCGGCCGCTGATAATGAATATGACATTTGATATAAAATCGGCTGCTGAAGATAAATATGAGATTTGATATAAAATCGGCCGCTGATTATAAATATGAGATTTGATATAGAATTGTCCACTGATGATAAATATGAAATTTGATATAAAATCGGCAGCTGATGATAAATGTGAAATTGGATATAAAATCGGCCACTGATGATAAATATGAAATTTGATATAAAATCGGCAGCTGTTGATAAATATGAGATTTGACATGAAATCGGCCGCTGATGATAAATATGAAATTTGATATAAAATTGGCCGCTGATGATAAATATGAGATTTGATATAAAATCAGCCGCTGATGATAAATATGAGATTTGATATCAAATCGGCCACTGATGATAAATATGAAATTTGATATAAAATCGGCCGCTGATGATAAATATGAGATTTGATATAAAATCGGCCACTGATGATAAATATGAGATTTGATATAAAATCGGCCGCTGATGATAAATATGAGATTTGATATAAAATTGGCCGCTGATGATAAATGTGAGATTTGATTTAAAAAATCGGCCACTGAAGATAAATATGAGATTTGATATAAAATCAGCCTCTGATGATAAATATGAGATTTGATGAAAAAAATCGGCCGCTGATAATAAATATGAGATTTGATATAAAATCAGCCTCTGATGATAAATATGAGATTTGATTTTTTAAAAATCGGCCACTGGTGATAAATATGAGATTTGATTTTTAAAAATCGGCCACTGATGATAAATATGAAATTTGATATAAAATTTGCCGCTGATGATAAATATGAAATTTGATATAAAATTGGCCGCTGATGATAAATATGAGATTTGATATAAAATTGGCCGCTGATGATAAATATGAAATTTGATATAAAATTGGCCACTGATGATAAATATGAAATTTGATATAAAATTGGCCGCTGATGATAAATATGACATTTGATATAAAATCGGCCGCTGATAATGAATATGAGATTTGATATAAAATTGGCCACTGATGATAAATATGAAATTTGATATAAAATTGGCCGCTGATGATAAATATGACATTTGATATAAAATCGGCCGCTGATAATGAATATGACATTTGATATAAAATCGGCTGCTGAAGATAAATATGAGATTTGATATAAAATCGGCCGCTGATTATAAATATGAGATTTGATATAGAATTGTCCACTGATGATAAATATGAAATTTGATATAAAATCGGCAGCTGATGATAAATATGAAATTGGATATAAAATCGGCCACTGATGATAAATATGAAATTTGATATAAAATCGGCCGCTGATAATAAATATGAAATTTGATATAAAATCGGCAGCTGTTGATAAATATGAGATTTGACATGAAATCGGCCGCTGATGATAAATATGAAATTTGACATGAAATCGGCCGCTGATGATAAATATGAGATTTGATATAAAATCAGCCGCTGATGATAAATATGAGATTTGATATCAAATCGGCCACTGATGATAAATATGAAATTTGATTTAAAATCGGCCGCTGATGATAAATATGAGATTTGATATAAAATCGGCTGCTGATAAATGTGAAATCTGATTATCATTGTTGTTTTTGCCATTATTTTTTATTAGTTCACTAACTACCATTGCATTACTCGGGGGCTGTTCTTTATCATTCAGAGGTGAGCCGCTGAGAAGTAAACTGAGCTATCCAACATGATGCAGGTTCTGAGAAATGCGGTTCAAAGTTCAGGTTCCGATTTGGAATTCCATTCTACTCCAAGTGAACAACGGTCATTAATTTATCAATCTCAAACTTTTTTGGGGAGGAAAACTGCCATTATCACACACCATTGGTAAGCCTAGTGTTGGCTTAATGGTTAGGGTGGCTGTATTGGGATCCTGGGGTCCTGAGTTTGAATCCCAGTCAGCTTTTGAATAACACCAAGTGCCTGTCTCAGCTTGTCATCTTTCCAAAATCAGCGAAATGAGTACCATTGCACTGGTAAAAGGGAAACTGCATCAGTGGCACCACCGTGCCTTCATCCAATGATGCTACCTGCATTTCTGGGCTGCATATGAAAGAATAAGACACCTTTGGTGTAATGACCTGGAAAGATTACTTTCATGCGTTTTCAGTCTATTCGTCCCCGGCTGCCGGTTTACATCATTTAAGGGTGCGTGGTTGTGCTGCTGATGCAGTGCCCCCTTAAATTATTGCAGGAATTTCGAATTTGGTCACGGTTCTATAGCACACAATGGCCTACTGTTTTTGAAATGTACCATATTACGTTTTGCGACCACAAGTGGTTGTTTGCAGAAGGGACAGCCGGCTTAATATTTTCTCTGATTGGTGGCTTACTTATTCATGAATCACCAGGATGATGGTTTGCAGTCAGGTCGGGAATCAAACCATGATTGGACAGCTCAAAGTCGAATACGCTACATCTGAGTTGCCTTCAGAGTATGATATTTTACCCATCGATACTATGAAAGGTCCTAAGAGTTATTCAGCTACTGAATGAGTATTTTAGTATTTTAGAATTTTTGAAATATTAGAAATTTTCGTATTTTAGAATTTTGAGCAAACAGAAAGTATTAATGATCACGTTGGATTTCATGTTTTATTTCTTCACAATTTCTTGACTTCCCACCAACAGTGTAATCGATTTACTTGTCGATTGAGGTGGAAGGTGTTACTCCCAAACATGCTCTTCCCATTTGCAAACACTGAGATGTAAATATCCCAGCCTGTGTCCATAGCCACATACAGCTTGCTAATGGATAAAAATGAGATGTACATATAAGCAATAAATTAATTAAGTGGCTTTTGGAGTTTGTGTGTTGAATAATAATACTGTGTAAGACAAGATGAAGTTAACAACGGGGAGACCATATTTGATAAGTAGGTGAAGAGATGGAAAGTGCAGGTGCAATTAGTCCAGAAAGCTCCTTGTTTTGTTTTTGGTGTTTGAAAGAGCTATTTCTCTGTCCCCCTATCTCTCCCAATTCTCTACCAATTTCTTTCCCTGATCTCTCCCCGATCTCTCTCCATTTCTTCTCCCATTTCTCTCCCCAATCTCTCTCCATTTCTCTCCCCATTTCTCTCTCCATTTCTCTCCCCATTTCTCTCCCCGATCTCTCTCCCAATTCTCTCCCCATTTCTCTCCCAATTCTCTCCCCATTTCTCTCCCAATTCTCTCCCCATTTCTCTCCCAATTCTCTCCCCATTTCTCTCCCAATTCGCTCCCCATTTCTCTCCCAATTCTCTCCCCATTTCTCTCCCAATTCTCTCCCCATTTCTCTCCCAATTCTCTCCCCATTTCTCTCCCAATTCTCTCCCCATTTCTCTCCCAATTCTCTCCCCATTTCTCTCCCCGATCTCTCCCCATTTCTCTCCCAATTCTCTCCCCATTTCTCTCCCAATTCTCTCCCCATTTCTCTCCCCGATCTCTCCCAATTCTCTACCAATTCCTCTCCCCGATCTCTCCTAGATCTCTCCCCGATCTCTCTCCATTCTGCTCCCAATTCTCTCCCCATTTCTCTCCCCGATCTCTCTCCATTCCTCTCTCAATTCTCTCCCGATCTCTCTCCATTCCTCTCTCAATTCTCTCCCCATTTCTCTCCCCGATCTCTCCCCATTTCTCTCCCCATTTCTCTCCCCAATCTCTCCCCAAACTCTCCCCGATCTCTCCCCGATCTCTCCCCATTTCTCTCTCCAGTTCTCTCCCCGATCTCTCCCCGATCTCTCCCCAGTTCTCTCCCCGATCGCTCCCCGATCTCTCCCCGATCTCTCCCCGATCTCTCCCTATTTCTGTCCCCGATCTCTCTCCATTTCTCTCTCACTGTCTCTTTGACACACACACACACACACACACACACACACACACACACACACACACACACACACACACACACACACACACACACACACACACACACACACACACACACACTGCTGACATGCTGGTTCTGCTGAAGCAGGTTAATGGTCAGGTTTATTACGGGTGTTTCGCCATTGCCTTCTCAGCAGTAGTCAGGGAAGGAATTTGTAATTTGCCCAGTTCTAACTGCGTCATGCTGTTGGAATGTAAGAATTTTTTTTTGTTTTTATTATTCGACTTCATCTGGGTGTTCCAGACTTGCACCTGTTAGTGCATTTCTGCTTTTGGCCCCAAAGTCGATCAATGAATGTAGAGCTTATTCGTTGAGTTTTCTTTCCCAGAAGTCACATGGTTTCATTTAAATGCTATTTTGGATGATCCATTGTTAAAATGGAGAAGATTGTCATGGGGACCTCAAGGCTAACCCCCGCTCTAGCAGGGAAAATGGCCTTAAAATGCATGTTGTTGTTGTTTGTTGTTTGGATGATCCATTGTATTATTTTAAAATTATTTCCCAGTTTTTCATCAGTTTTATTTTGACACATAAAAAATTCTTGAAATTATTTCAATTTCTTTCAACCCTCAATATAATTTTTCATGGAGGAGCTGATACACCTATCACATGTGGGACAAGGATATTAGGAGACATCATTTTATTTATATGTACATTAATTACAAGGACATTAGTAGACGATGGGCATATCCACAGAGTATATGGTATTCGTTGCTGTGATTCCAGATCCAAGTGCTTAAATGGGAACACTTTGCCAATTCTATTTCGAAGAAAATATTTACTGCATAAGAGCCTTGAGCGGGCAGTGTTGAGAGGCGGTCTGTGGAATTATTGGTATAAAGTTTTTAATACTCCGAGGGGTCCAATGCATCCCAAACGTGCCAGCGATTTACTGCACGGAAATGTTATTTTCTCAAAACGAGGGAAGAGGGCCGTTATGTGATGGTTTGCATCATTTGAAGAGAAGCCTGTGCTGCCTTGCTTCCAGAGAGGATGTTGTCAGGCCAACAACCCTGCAGTGCCACAAACACCCTCTTGTTGGAGATTCGTAATGTAGAATTACCTGATAAGTGCAGGCCTTTATGAACAGACTCAACATTGTGGTAAGAAAATTACTTTCTGCAGAGAAGTCCAATAGAACAAATTAAATTCTGTGATTACCCTGAGGGAAATTGGCCTGCAAGAAGTATGTTTTGAACATGATAGAATTGAAAGAGACCTACTTAAGTGCAGTGAGAACTGAGGATGTTGTTAACCCATAAATGGGGAAATGAACGGCATTACCAGGGAACACTGGGAATAACAAAAGCAAGATGCCGAATGCGCATTGAAATAGTGAGAGCAAAGTTTTCGGGCATCTATTTATTATGTAGGCAAATATACTACTCCCACTTTAACCCATCTTCCTTTGCGTCGGCCGGGGAACTTTTTTCGCCAAAGAATTTCACGAACTGGCTGGTCAGGCCCGAGGATTGCATATTTGCATATTTCCGCACCTCACGTGCATACACTTTAAGTGTTAATATTGAGAAACATATGGAACGGCTAGAAATAATGGCAAAGTTTAATTAATAATCAAGGGAAACTTGATTATTAATTAAGAAATATAAAGAAATAATCAAGCAAACTCATAGTCAGGTTCACTATGTTTTTTCGTTCAAAATCATGGTAGATTAGCAAACCTATACATTTTTGGAAACGTTATTACATGGAAAATCTGAAAATCAATGTTTACATTTGCCAATTCCGACCAATTCGACCATTCGACCAATTCGACCAATCGACCAATTCCATTCGACCAATTCGACCATTCGACCATTCGACCAATCGCTTCGTTCGATCGATTCGATTCGATTCGATTCATCGAATTCGATTCGATCGACCATTCGACCAATTCGATTTGCCAATCAATTTGACCGACCTTTGCTTGTGTGGAACGGACTGTGAAAACGATGCGGACTATATTGTCGGATACGACACACAGGACAGTGATGACGAACTCTAAATGGCATATTCTGTAATCGTGTATGTTTGATGCCATTGACTGCCTGTGTGTATTTTGTCATTGACTGCCCGTGTAGATGTGAAGTTATACTGACTGCATGTGTATATATGATTTTGCTGACTGCCTGTGTATGTTTGGTGATATGAATTATTGTGACACATTTTGATGTTATTAACTGCCTGTACAAAATGATAACATGTATTTGATTATGCAACTTATCACGAATATAACGACAGTATTTTGCAATTCAAAACCTTTGATTCGTGTCTTACCATTCCCCATAGCACTAATTTGATACTTTCATTGGATTCCTTGTCCCTGAAAATATAGGTTTAGTATATTTTAAAAAGTTTTTAGGGTAATTAGAGGCAGAAATAGAACAAAATATGTATTTTACAGTGGCCATTTTGAAAATCCAAAATGGCCGCCATACAGGTATCTCTCCAAATGTAAACATTGATTTTTAGTTTCCTTATGCTATAACCTTTCCAAAAATGTATAGGTTTGCTAATCTACCATGATTTTGAACGAAATATAATTTATTGACATAGTGAACCTGACTAACATGGCCGTGAAAAATAAAATTGTCAACGAAAAGAAATTTGCTGTAGTTATTGCAACTGAAACCGAGATACATTCGGTCGTTACTTATCCAATCGCAACCAAACTTGGCAGGGAGACTAAGGGTCACACGACGGAGGTTGTAGCGAATTGACTTCCTTCCCACTCCAAGGGGTTTTTCTCTGCCAAGGGAATTGCATGTTGAGGTGTATAGTGGTATTAAAATAGCTTATCATGGCATTTTTCCAAGGCAGCTTTTAATAACAAAAGTAATAACAACATTCATGATACGAGCATAATATTAATGTTATTACAAAACAAGATGAATATTAATTACATACCCCCTCCCCCCAAGAGGTTTCCTTCTTCGACGCCATGTTGACATTTATAAATAGCTTATTGTGCTGTGTCGAGGAAAACCTTTACCAGATGTAAAATTTAAAAAAAAAACACATATGATTACCTTTTTAAACTGTCACTACTACTGTTTAACACTAAACTGAAAGAAATTTGGACAAAATTCCGACATCCGTGAGGCAATCTCTGCTTACGACGTCGATGAAGCACCTGCGCATTGATCTACTGTAGTCTATATACCCCACCATGGTTCATAGCACGACCCTTTCTGCCACTTCCGTGGCTCTGTGAAGTTCTCAGCGGACTATTTTTGATGGAACTGGCTGCTGCCTCCCCAGGTTGAAATTTACAGTCACTTGATCTGAAGTTGCTCACCTGCTTTGCCTTGCACTTCAAATTAGTGCATGGATATCACCATCCTGGAGAATGCACTTCTGCCCACTGTTGCCCTTTGCTGATGATGTCTTTCCCTCGGAGTTCCATGCCGACATCACCTTTGCTCATGAAAATGCTCAATGTTGCTCATGAAACATAAGTAAGTTGAGTTGTTTTTGTTTCTGAAGCTCCTGCTAAACACTCCCCAAAAATCACCCCCTCTTTCAAAGTCACCGAGGTCTCCACTTGCAGCCATGCTAGCCATAATTAAAGGCAAAATGCCTGTGCAGCATTTTTAGCTCACCTGGAACGAAGTTTAGGGGAGCTTCTGATATGGCGCGTCGTCCGTCCGTCCGTCAGTCCGCCCGTCCACCCATAAACACTTGAAACTTCTTCTCCGAAACCGCTGATGGCATTGCGACCAAATTTGGCACAAATGATATTTGCTGTGTTGTGACTAAAGTTTGTCCGGGATAACAGATATAGGAAAGTACCCACCACCCTGTTATTTTAAAACGAACAATGAGGTACCATGTGCGGTAAGGCTGTTTTTTTTTTGTTTTTTTTTGTTTTTGTGACTAAAGTTTGTTCATGGCATCAAAAAAATCGGGGTATAAGGGGATCTACCGGGGGTCAAAGTGGATCCTGGTTTGACCCCCCAAAATAGGAATTTTCTTTTTCCTCTGAAACTACACACACTATTTCGATGCAACTTGACCACAACCTTCATGACCCATGATGTACCAAAGTTTGTTCGCGGCATTACAAAAAATATGCCTCTTTAGAGGTCTACGGGGGGTCAAAGTGGGTCCAGGTTTGACCCCCCAAAATAGATATTTGCTTTTTTCTCTGAAACTACACACACAATTTCGATGAAACTTCACCACAACCTTCACCACCCATGATGTACCAAAGTTTGTTCACAGCATTAAAAAAAATCTGCCCCTTTTTTTTTTTTTTTTTTTTTTTTTTTGTATACAAGATCGAGGCTCGTGAAAGAGCGAACATTAATTACACAGAAAGACAAACCGACACATAAAACATATAACATAGGGAGCGGTAGACAAGATGGGGAGAGAGGGGGAAGGACACAAACACAACATTTGAGAGCAGGGACCGAGAGACATGGAGACATCGAGAGATCTGAGAGAGGGCGAGGGCTTTGGGGGGGGGGGGGGGGGGGGGGGGAAGGGGGCAGTGGGAGAGGTATAAAACATATGGACACTGCCAGGACTTCCAGGAAAGAAGTTGGAATTTCAAACAAGGTGGATCTGGGGTGAATTACCGGGGGTAGAAAAGATCAAGGTTTTGGATGGGGGAAGATAAGAGATGGTGGTGAACAGCTGTTTTAAAGACCTGGAGGGAGGAGTGGGATTGAAGAGAGTGAGGGAGTTTGTTCCAGAGGCGGGAGAAAAGAGGAATGAAAGAGTGAAGGTGAGCGGAGAGCCGAGATTTCGGCAGTTTAACCATCAGAGGGTTGCTGGCAGATCTTGTGCGACCTGTAGGAATATTTGGGGGACAGAGCACAGAGAGAGCTGGGGGTGCAAGGCCGGAGAGGAGTCGGTAGAAGACAGAAAGACCACCTACCTGCCTGCGGTGAGTGAGTGAAAGGCCCTCAGAGATAGCTTCATCGCGGGAGATTCCAATAATTCTGAAAGCTTTGGTTTCAACAGCGTGAAGCCGAGCTAGGTGTGAGGCAGGAGCACCGGCCCATAGGGGAGAACAGTATTCCATTGAGCTGCGGATGAAAGCCTTGTATGTGGTGAGGAGCTCAGGTGTGCCGAGGAAGGACTTCGCACGACGGAGGATGCCCAGTCGGCGACTGGCTTTGGAGGCCAGCTTGGAAATGTGGTTTTCCCAAGAAAGATCATGGCAGATAGTGAGACCCAAAATCTTGAGCGACAGAACTTCTTGGAGAGGATTGTTGAGAAAGTAGATGGGAGGGTTGTCCAGTCGATCTTTTCGGAGAGACATAGTAAGAGTGTGAGATTTGTCAGGATTGAAAGACATGTTCCACTTGTTTGACCAGTCTGTGATTTTGTCCAGGTCTTCAGAGAGTGAGGAGGCAGCAGACTGCCGATCTGAGGGAAGAGGAATGGAGCGGCAGAGAGTGGAGTCATCAGCAAAGAGATAGAGAGGATTTTCGAGAGAGTCAGAGAGATCATTGATGAAGACCAGAAAAAGCACGGGGCCCAGAACACTGCCTTGGGGAACTCCAGCCTGAACAGGAAGAGGAGATGAGAGAAACCCATTCAGGGCCACACGTTGACGACGACTAGAGAGGAAGTCCGCCAGCCATGCGTGGAGATTTCCATGGATACCAAAGGAGGAGAGTTTGGTGAGCAGAGCGGGGTGCCAGACCGTGTCGAAGGCACGTGATATGTCGAGGGAGACAGCTCTAATTTCCTGTTTGGCATTGAGGACCTCCATCCATTGTTGAGACAGCAGAAGCAGCATGTCCAGAGTAGAGTGACCTGGTCTGAAACCAAATTGATGATCAGAGATCAAGCCATTGGAGAAGAGGAAAGATTTCATATCAGAAGCAATGATGGATTCCATGACTTTGCTGATAATTGGGAGAAGGCTGATTGGTCTGTAGTTGCTAGGATCTGTTTTTGCACCTTTTTTGTGCAAAGCGGTGATGTTGGCTGATTTCCAAGCAGATGGCAGTTGACCTTGAGCAAAAGAGAGGGTGAAGAGAACAGAGAGAGGGTGAGATAGAGCAGCAGAGCAGGATTTTAGGACCCGTGGGCTGATGCCGTCGGGTCCAGTTGCAGAATCAGAGTCGAGGGTTGACAGAAACTTTTCCACCTTGTCAGGAGGAAAGGACACGGAGTCCAGGAGCAGCAGGGTACGACTGGGTATGGTGGGTACAGAGAGGGATGGGTTTGGGACACAAGATTTAGAGGCAAACACAGAGTTGAGGCATTCAGCTTTTTCACGTGCGGAGTCAGCTGTGTAGCCGTTTGAGGTAAGGGAGGGGATGGAGGGGGAACAAACACCAGAAACGGATTTGACCAGACGCCACCAGGATTTGGAAGAGGGAGACAGATAAGAGAGTTCGGTCTTGAGAACGGAGAGATATTGTTTCCTGGCTCTCCTGAGGGTGGACACACACTTGTTTCGGGCTTTGTGAAAGGAAATGAGATTTCCTTCCGTTGGATTTGCTTTCCAGGAGACGAAGGCAAGTTGTTTCTGGGCAACAGCCTCACCACAAGATTCCGTGTACCATGGACGGGAGGAAGGGTATGACAACTGAAGACGAGATGGGATAAATCTGTGCATGAGAGAGAGCAATTTACTTTGGAAGAATTCCCAGGATGAGTTGATGTCAGAGGTGGTAGAGATGGGAGACCAGTCCAGATGATTGATGGCTGCTTGAAGACCGTGCCAGTTGGCCTGAGTGAAATGCCAGACTCGTCGACGCTGAGCAGGCTCCCTGAGGATGGTCAGAGAGATGTCCACTTTAACAAGGACATGATCAGATGATCCGATCGGAGCAGAAGAAGAGCAGCAGACATTTTCAGGGAAGTTAGTCATAACTAAGTCCAGAAGAGAAGATGTTCCGTTGACTGAGATCCGGGTCGGGAAATTGACAGATTGTGTCAGTCCCAGTGAGTCGCAGAAGTCCTTTGCTGAGGAGCCATGGCTGGTGAGAGAGGTACCCACACCCAGCCAACTGGCATGATGACAGTTGAAATCACCACATATGAGGAAGAGAGAGTTGGGATGAGTAGTTAGAAGTTGGTCCATATCATCAGACAGCGAGATGTAGATGGAGTCGTCACTGTTTGGTGGACGGTACAACACACATATGAACAAGAGGTGGGAGCGAAGGGGAAGCCGTAGCCAGAGGTATTCCTGGGGGTGAGGTGGAGAGAGTGCAGTGCAGGGCGAGTGAGGAAGAGAGTTTTTGATAAAGATAGCAACCCCGCCTCCAGGACGAGGCTCAGGTCTATCATACCGGAGGAGGGAGTAGCCCGGGAGAGATACTATGGAATCGGAGACATCATAAAGGAGGAAAGTTTCTGTTAAGCAGATCACGTCTGGTTTGACAGAAGCAACCTGTATGGAGAGATCAGTTAAGTTTGAACGAAGGCCCCGGATGTTTGAGGTCCATACCGTTAATGAAGAGGAAGGGGGAGCATCAGATACAGAACAGGGGGGAGGAGGGGTAGGGTAAGATGTGGAAGAGGTGGAAGAGGTAGGGAGAGCTGTTGAAGGTGTGTCAGAGATTTCAGAATAGCTCGGAGAAAGGGAAGGATGGGGCGGACAAAAGGTTTGATGGTGATTGGGTGAGCCACAATGAGGTGTTATTTGAGGAGGGGGAAGAGCGAGGCAGAAGGTTGGGGGAGATGGAGGTGAGAGTTTGAAGGGGGAAGAAGCGGGGAGGACGCTTTGAGGAGGGGGAGTGAGAGGGGGGAAATTGAGAAGCAATGAGGGTGGGGAGATTTGAAGGGGAGGGGTGAGGGGGGAGTTTGGGAGGGAAGGGACAAGGGGAGGGATTTGAAAGGGATGGGATATGGGGGAGATTTGGAGGGGAGGGGTGAGGCAGGAGTCTAGGAGGGGAGGGGCGAGGGGGCGTCTTGGCGGGGAGGGGTGAGGGGGTAGTTTAGGAGGGAGGGGGCAAGGGGGGAGATTTGAAAGGGATGGGTGATGGGGAAGATTTGGAGGGGAGGGGTGATGGGGAAGATTTGGAGGGGAGGAGTTATGGGGAAGATTTGGAGGGGAGGGGTGAGATTGGATTTTTGAAAGTGTACGATTTATGGGAAACGAACATTTATTGCAAAATGAGTTTCTTGTGACCTTCGAGTTAAAAATACGTTTAAGGACGCTGGATGGAGGATGGAGTGCAGGAGAGTTTAGGGAATGTAGAAAAAAGGCACTATAGGAGATGGATATTTTTTTTGGGATGAATTTATTTGGTGAGCAAGTCGAAAGCAGCCTTTTAAAGAAGAAGAAGAAAAAGGTGTTATAAAATATGACGGAATACATAACTTGAGGGGAAAGTGTAAACATTGAAGGTTAATGAGTGAAAACTATCTGGGGAAATGGGGGAGAAACACGTGGTCGAAGAACGAGCGAACGAATAAGAATGAATAAACGAATGAGAACAGAGAAGGAAATGTTTTTTTTTTTTTGTTTTTTTTTTTGAGTTGAGATTTACACAAGGAAGTAGGCTATGGGTGAAAAGACTGGGAATACAGAGAACGAAAGTTATTGGATCACAAACGACGGACCACTGAGAGAAAAACAAAGCCTCAAGGTTGTACAGTGCACACTGTACAAGGCCTTGCTCGCGACACCGCAAACAGACGATCAATTTATGAAAGATAAACACCGAGAAACAACCAAAGTTGCACACAATAACTTCACACACCGAAAGATAAATACAGTTTCGACAAAATACAATTGTGAACAGACTTAACTTCGAAAAACGTGGAGACCGTGTGGAGCTTCGAAAAAATCCTTTGGGGATGTTCGGAGGGGTTTGCCCCCCAAAATCGGCGTTTGCTTTCTTCTCAGAAACTACACACGCAATTCCGATGAAACTTGACCACAACCTTCATCACCCGTGATGTACCAACGTTTGTTCACGGCATTAAAAAAAAATCTGAACCTTTGGGGATCTACGGGTGGGTTGCCCCGTGTATTATAGATATTTGCTTTCTTCTCTGAAATTACACACACAATTTCGATTAAACGTCACCACAACCTTCATCATCCATGATGTACCAATGTTTGTTCAAGGCATTGGAAAAATTGAGGTCTGAGGAGGTTCAAGGAGGGGGAAGGGTTGCCCCAAAAATAGGTATTTGTTTGTTTGTTTAAAGTCTTATGATTATGTTAGTATGATTCTACATGCTGCCCTGTCTTCTAGCAACCATTGAAATTGGTTTAAAATACCTTTAGTCGGTGCAGTATACTATGTATTCTACCAGGTGAGCACCAGGGGTATTGCCCCTATGTTTTAATACATAACCCTAAGCATGCTGGGATGTTATTTGCTTAATTAACACATGGACCACACCTGTGTGGAAGCATTTGCATTGTCGAAGGCATTACTTGGTGTCCCTCATTTACCCAGGTGATTCCATTTTTTGTCCACTACCTGTACATATACATACAATCGTACATACATACAGTGCCTACGGAGAGTATCCACACCCTTTGACTTTTTCACATATTGTTCTTACAGCCTGAATCAAACAAGACATAGCGCCACTCTAGGGAATTGGCTAAGGGAAGGTTAGAAAGAGATAAGGACAAAGCAAAACAAAATAATAATAAATAAACAAAGAAAAAATAACAAGAAACCATCCAAGACACAAGAAGTAGCATACATGAGGTAAATACTCAATGGATTATAGTGAGATTTCTTTGGCACTGATCTTATATAATACTGCATAATGTCAAAGTAGAATTCTGTTTTTTAGAATTTTTTACAAAGTAAAATGAAAAGCTGAAATGTCTTAAATCAATACGTATTCAGCCCCTTTCTATGACACTCCAAATTGAACTCAGGTGCATCCAATTTCCTTTGATTGCCCTGGAGATAACTTTGCAACTTGATTGGAGTCCACCTGTGACGAATACAATTGACTGGACATGATTTAGAAACAAACACATTTTTCTATACAAGGTATCACAGTAGACAATGCATGTCAGAGCAGAAACTAAACCATGAAGTCCAAGGAACTGTCCGTAGAACTCCGAGATAGAATTGTGAGGAGGTGTAGATCTGGGGAAGGGTATAAAACAATTTCTAGAGTGTTAAAAGTTCCCAAGAGCACAGTGAGCTCCATCATTAGGAAATGGAAAGAAGATGGAGTGGACCAGGCTCTTCTTAGAGTTGGCTGTCCGACCAAACTGAGCAACCAGGCAAGAAGACCCTTTGTCAGGGAGGTGACCAAGAACCCAATGACCACTGACAGAACTTCAAAGTTCCTTGGCTGGGATGGGAGAAGCTGCCGGAAGGACAACAGTCTCTGCAGAACTTCACAAATCTAGGCTTTATGGGAGAATGGCCAGACAGAAGCTAAGCTACTCCTGAGAAAATGGCACATGACATCATGCCTGGAGTTTGCATAAGACATGAGAGACTGAGAGCACGAGGTAAAATATTTTGTGGTCTGATGAGATGAAAAATGTAACTCTTTGGCCTGAATGCAAAGCGCTACATCTGGCAGAAACCGAGTACAGCTCATAACCCATCTTACACCATCCCTACTGTGAAGCATGGTGGTGGCAGCATCATACTATGGGGATGCTTTTCAGTGGCAGGGATTGGGAGACTTGACAGGATAGAGGGAACAATGAATGGAGCCAAATACAGGCAAATCCTTGAGGAGAGCCTGCTTCAGAGTGAAAAAGACCTTAGACTACTGTTAAAATTTATTTTCCAGCAGGACAATGATCCCAAGCATACAGCCTGTGTAACACTGGAATGGCTTCAGAACAAGAACGTGAAAGTCCTTGAGTGGTCCTGCGAACGCCCAGAATTTAATCCCATTGAGAATCTGTAGAAAGACTTGAAGACTGCTGTTCTAGTGTAGCAGCATAGCAAACCTGTTGTGCATTTTGTGATACAAGCACCAAATTTGGCACAAATGTACATTAATATGTTGCGAACATTTTCAGATATTGGGCCACTTGAAATTCCGTAATTTTTTTTTTCAAATTTTTTCAAATTTCGTAATTTCAAATTTTTCGGGTGACACCGTCACAATTTCGGTCTTCGAGGCCGGCCGATATAGTGGGGCGGCTTAGCCCAAATATTCAAAAGAATTGTGCATTTTGTGATACAAGCACCAAATTTGGCACAAATGTACATTAATATGTTGCGAACATTGTGTGGTCAGCAATGAAGACGAGAGTCTGAATTACATGTATGCAAAAGACCTTGTGAACCAGTGAAGCAAATACACGGGTAAGCATGAATTAAATCTAGGGCATGATATAATTTCCATGATGTTTACCTCTACACTCAATGGTGGAAGGAGGTAATGTTTTGATCCCAGCTTGTCTGTATGTCTGTTTGTCTGTTAGTCCACAAAATTCCAGACAAAGCTTGTAGTAGTGGTAGTTGTAGTGGTAGTGGTGATAACAGAAATTGTTATATAGAACTGAACTTATATTATTATTATATGCAGAAAATAACTTCATTTCTATATGCCCTGCAGTGGACAGGTTAATTGGTTTATGCACTGAAGGGGTCACCCTGGTGTGCACTGCTGTGTTCTGCCTCACTGAGTTGTTCAGGTATGATGTACTCAGCACAAGCTTCCGGTCGGCCCGGAGGTGGGGGTGCGGGGCCTGTCACGGAACGTCAAAACAAACGGCCTGCCGGGGCCGCCCAAAAGTCGGGCGTGAGGGGCGCGTCCACTAATGGAACGCCTCTCGCTTCCCAGATCGAGGGCCACGTGGTCAGGAGAACCTCGTCCCTTCCGGTCACACTTTGCCTATCGGCCGGCCTCGAAGACCGAAATTGTGACGGTGTCACCCGAAAAATTTGAAATTACGAAATTTGAAAAAATTTGAAAAAAAAATTACGGAATTTCAAGTGGCCCAATATCTGAAAATGTTCGCAACATATTAATGTACATTTGTGCCAAATTTGGTGCTTGTTTCACAAAATGCACAATTCTTTTGAATATTTGGGCTAAGCCGCCCCACTATTCACCGATGCTCCACATCCAAGTTGACGGAGCTTGAGCAATCTGCCAGGAAGAATGGGAGAAACTCCCCAAATCCCGATGTGCAAAACTGATACACACATACCCAATAAGACTCGAAGCTGTAATCGCTGCCAAAGGCGCTTCAACGAAGTGTTGACAAAGGGGGTTGAACACTTATGTAAATAAGATATTTCTGTATTTCATTTTTAATAATGTTGTAAAACTTTCCAAAAAAATAAAAATTCCACTGACATTATAGAGTATTATGAGTATGTCAGTGACAAAAAACCCCCTCAATTTAATACATTTTTAATTCAGGCAAAAATGTGAAAAACGTGAAGGGGTGTGAATTCATTCTGAAGGCAATGTATATACACATACATGCAGGCACAGATACATACAGAGAATTGCCTCATTTAATATTGTAGGATTATCTTGATGTGTGCAGCTATTCTAAAGCCACAAATTAGTAAATAAAAAGTTTGGGCCAAAAGGACAGGTGCAGGGATGAACAGAATAATATTGCCATAAAGGTTAAAAGTACATCTGATTTTGCAAGTAAGAAATAAGGAAAATGAAACACAAGGTGACTCACATCCATCTTGGTTTGGTGAAAGGGGTGGGGGAGGAATGTGGGTGTAGATACAGTAGGTCATAACAGATTTCTAGAGTTGAACAATTGGTGGGTGCTGGGTTCCAATACGTGTACGATATATTTAGGTCTCACTCAGGATAGAAAATGAAAGTTCTTACCATTGGGACCATTCATCTGGTGCAGGTTGCGATTGATTTTACGGCATCAAATGGAGATCCTCAAAACACCTGCTCTTTACACTACATCCACCCTTACCAACCTAACGAGTACTTGAAGGCCTTGGTGGCTGTTGGTGAGATTTGTCAAGACTACGACAGGTGAGCTTATTCACAATTATTGCTGACTTACAAATGCTCCGGAAAACGGTTTTGGTATGGTATCGACATTATTCCGGACAACGAAGACCTTGACAACACACTGCATTTCAATTGTACCTCTTCATTTTGCCATCGATCTAAGTGCCGTTTCACATTGCATCTCAAGGCCGTTACAAATAAGAGGCACACAGCTCATCGGCAACTCCGAAATGAAATTTGGAAATTCAATTCCTATCCCCTTAATGCTGAACAACATGGACTGCAATTGATTCCTCCTTTTATTGATTCCAAACTGCATACTGAATTTTATTGCAAACAATGACCAGATCATAGAAAGGCTTCACATTGTAAGGATTACATTTTATTGGCGATAGACTTCCCTGTGCAATAGCGGAATTCTCCAGAACGACGATTGCAGACGAATGCTCCAAATTAAATCACCACCGAGATCAAAAGGAACCACTGAAAAGTTTTCAAGTAATCCAGGACCAAGCTATTTTGCTCTTTGTGCTTCATCAGCACTGAGCTCGTGTATTGGCCTCATTGATCTCGGCAAAATGCTGGCATTGAAAGTGCCTCGGTGTCTGAGCTTCACGGTATAACACGTAATGAAACTCACTCAGATAAACCATGCTCTCATGGAGTGCTGGAAGCTCTTCCAGAACTTGTACTCTCGAGTGAATGTTTCAAGTAGGCTGATGTTTATTGACCCTGGCAAGATAATGCTGAGGCCGGTTGGTGCATTTGCACTGCACCTTGCTAGGCTTGCATGGTGATGTTTCGATATCTTTAACCCTTTCAGTGACAAGATGTTTCCGGCTTTCGGTTTTGGGGCGAAGATTCCACCCAATTCCGAGGTTGGTCAATTTGCTTTTGTTGGCGAAGGTGGGATGCAAATGTCCGCTTCGTTGTGTTCTTATTTATGAATTCAGATATGAAACTGTCAGTTCAGCAATTGCCATGAATGCTGGTTTTGCAGAGCTAGATTGTTATGTCAAGGAATAAGGATGAATATTATTCATGTTTTTTTTTTTACCTCCGCTACCGAAGGTGGATGGACGTTATGTTTTCACCCCTGTCTGTTTGTCTGCATGTTTGCCTGTGAACAAGATACCTCAAAAAGTTTGAGATTTATTTGGATGAAATTTGGCAGAGAGGTTCAGTGTGTGACAAGGATGAAATGATTCGATTTTGGTGAAGATCCGGATTCTGATCCGGCTGGTAGAATTTTTAAAGTGATTCTTCACCATTGGGAGATAGGGCCGAAAACGATACATAGCAGGATATCTCAAAAAGTTGTGGACGGATTCGGACAAAACTTGGTGGACAGATTGTGTGTGTTACAAGATCGAATCGATTCAATTTTGATGAATATCTGATTACGGATTCGGATACGAGAATTATTTAATTTTTAAAGTGATTCTTCACCATTGAGAGATCGAGCGAAAAGTGATATATAACATGATTGTTAAAAAAGTTGTGGACGACTTATGACTAAAGTAGGTGGATGAGTTGGGTAGGTGACAAGGACATGTCGATTAGATTTTGGTTCAGGTCTGAATCCAGATCCGGCCTATCAGTGGGATAAAAAACAAACTGTTCAGCCTGGTGGAGGTACGCGCTCTACCGAGTGACATTTTAGTTTTTTTTCTGTTTTCACTTATTTCGTTTTACTAATACTGTGGAATGAAGCAAACGGTTTAATCATTTGATGACAAATGCATTGCTTCATGTTGTTTGTGATGTACACATGGGTTAACAACTGCTTTATTGCAGTTTCATTGCGCAATCAATTTTAGAGACGGGCTGGAAGCATAACTCAGAGGTAGCATACCATCGAACTGTCCAGTCTGGGTCCAATTACCAAACTGACTGTGAACTGTCACCCTGATGCTTCACAGGGAAAGCATTCCATAAAAGAGCATGCGATCCCTTTGTTGGACGTTAAGATGGAGACCCTTCGGCCAGCCTTGGTTTCCGCTCATGGGCATTATAGATCCCCCGGTTTCTTTTGACAAAGAGTGGCTAAGTTATCATCGGCAGCCTGCACAAAGCACAAGTTCCTGCCATGGCCAAGTCTGTGATCAGTGGTCACCGCCACATCTTCATGTGGTGTTCAGCAGACCCGGCATCTGACCAGAGAAAAGGTTACCCGAATCATTTCCCTCAGAAGTGGCCAGCCCAGTGAGGGTCACACAACAAAGAGAACGAGATTACATTTTTGGAAGTCCGTATAATTGTGTCGTGATAAAACCACAGCAAGGATGAAGCAAAAAACATCAAGTTTTGACGGTGTTTTAGCTGAGAATCTGGACACATTTGGTAGTTGTTAACCTAGTACCCCCAACTTATCAATCATATGTTATGCACAAATTATGCTTGGTTGACTGCTCAGTCACACAGTCTGAACAATGACAAAATCTTTCTTTGAAATTCGGCAATGCAATGACCTAACAGCACTAATCTCCACAGGTTTCACACGATTTCCCGATAAACTTCAATGAGGAAAATCCAGAGTGTGCAGGTGAGAGATTTGAAGATTTTGAAATGGATGTGAGAATTGTGTTAGCGGATTATGTGCTGATTGGTACAGTGCTATAAAGAACATGTGACCTTTGAGGATACTCAAATGGCTTATTAGCCCAGATAGCTGGAACTCATTTTGGCGACCTCGGAAGGATGGCAGGCTGTGTCAACCCCACCTGATGTTATTTCAATGGCGCGAGAGGGGCTCAAACTCAAGACCCTAAGATCTTAAGCCAGCCAACTTTACCGTTAAGCTACCACCAGGCCTTGATACTATAATTATAGCTGACTAACTACATGTAGCAGTAATATTACTAAGTACTCATGCTTTATTGGTGGTGATATGGTTTCATGAACCGAGTTTAGTTTTACGGAAAACTGAAACACAAGGAACTTCACACAACTGAGTTTTTTCTCCTAATCTTAACTTGATAGATGCAGGGATGATAGACGCTCCGTACTCATCCAATCTCAACCAAACCTCAAAGGAGGATTATGGGTCACATGATGGATGGTGTAGCGACTTCATTTGCCCCCTCCTCAAGGGAAATTTCTGCTTTGGATATCTGTGTTGAGGTATATATCCATGTAAAGATAGCTCATCGTGGCACTTTTCCAAGACTGCTTTTAATAACAAAAGTACCAATAAAGAGCAATCAGAGATTGCAGACCCTCACCAGGATGTGTTTTTTAAGGCTTTTGTATTAAAACAAATATGGCGGCCGAACCACGTGACCAACGAAGTCATAATTTATTTATTTTTCTCCACCAATTTATTCCTAGGTGACGCTCAAATTTATCTTGATCGGATGAAGTTTTGTACTTGTCGAATTATGTAATAGGTGGAGGCACCTATTACATCATCATTAACATATTTTATTCCCCATGGAGAGTTCTTTACAATGACTCATTTCTCAATTTTTTCTATGCAGCGCTTTCAGAGATATAGAGGTGCAATTCTTTTCGATTTTTCCAAGATGGCGCCCGCACCACGTGACCTATAACGTCATAATTATCATTAAAAAAAATTCAAAAGGAGGAGATGCACATTTGGTGAAAATTTCCCGTCAATCGGACCAACGGTTGCAGAATGAATGAAATATATATGAATGAATGATCGTTTTAAGGCCATTTTTCCCCACTAGAGCGGGGGTTAGCCTTGCGGGCCCCATGACAATCATGGTTCCCTGTTTGAGGCAATGTTTTTATGGCCGGATGCCCTTCCTGACGCCAACCCTTGGTCACGCTCTTACGATGCGCAGGGATACGGTGTACCTATTCTAAATCGGGGTACACAACGTGGTCATTCATCCCAGGAAGCTGGTACTCAATTTGCCGACCTCGGAAGGATGGCAGGCTGAGTCAACCCCCCTGGCGTTAATTCAGCGATCGACCAGGATTCGAACCCAGGATCCTAGGATCCCAAGCCAGCACCCTAACCGCTAAGCCAACGCCAGGCCACACTATATACTGCCAGGTTGCAGAATGAATAGTATTTATTCTGTGCGGACAAACAAATGGACTCGAATGCAATACACTCTCCTCTGGCGAGGGTAACTAGAACGGCACTCGGTAGAGAGCATACCTCCACCAAGCTATGCTCCTGGCAGTGTCCATATGTTTTATACCTCTCCCACCCCCCCCCCCCCTTCCTATGCCTCCCCCCAAAGCCCTCTCCCTCCCACAGTTCTCTCGATGTCTCCATGTCTCTCGGTCCCTGCTCTCAAATGTTGTGTTTGTGTCCTTCCCCCTCTCTCCCCATCTTGTCTACCGCTCCCGATGTTATTTGTTTTATGTGTCTGTTTGTCTTTCTGTGTGATTAATGTTCGCTCTTTCACGAGCCTCGATCTTGTATACAAAAAAAAAAGAAAAAAAAAGGGGTTAACACCAGAAATGTCAGCTTCTCCTTGCCTCCCAAGGAGGTTTGCATTCCTCGATAAATGTCCTGTTTATTTCATCCATTGCTTCTCTCGCAACCCTTCAGTTGATCAATAAATAATACTTGTTTGGTTTAAATTGTACTCTCCTTGAGATGCAGGGTAATTATAACAATTAAAACTAAAAGAGACACCATTTTCACTGGAGTTCCAGGCATTGACAACTATTGATGGTGGCTGGTCAACCCATAGAAACAGAAGGATCTGTGAAGCTTGGCCTACATCGACAAGCATTGCTTAGCTACAACTGCTTTTTATTGAGTCGTGAACAATTATAATCAAACATCACGTTTACAATTCCATTGCTTACGACAATGACTAGCACTGTGATGTTTTGTGCCATGGCTTCCTGCATGTACATCTTGCATCAGGAAAGAGATTTCCTCACATTTGTAGAGACCAAGCATGTGAGACTTAAGACTTTTACATCACAATATAATCCACATACAGTCACGTGAAAAAGTAAGTACACCCCATGTAAAGTTTTGACTTTTTCAACATATTTCAACATACAGCTATTTGATCTTCATTTCAACAATATTGATAGATAAAGGTGATATAATATAACAAATATCATGAAACATTTACATTTTGTAGTCCATTGTATAATTTAAATAAACATAAATGCAAATTTTGCATGTGGAAAAAGTAAGTACACCCTGACATTTATCACTACTTCAAATACGTAATATTAGAATCAGGTGCACCAGCTCAGGTGCAAATGATTAGAACATCGTTAGAGAGGACCTTGGAGGAACCTGTCTTATTTAAACCTCAGACATTTAGTTTGGTTTGCTCTTTGTTGTTGAAGTGTGCGGCGTCACAATGCCTAGATCAAAAGAGCTCTCTGAGGCCTTCAGAAAGAAGGTTATAGATGCCTACGAGTCTGGGAAGGGATTTAAAAAGATCTCCAAACAATTTTAAATCAATCATTCGACTGTCCGGAAGATCATCTACAAGTGGAGAAGATTCCAAACAACTGCCCACTTGTTCAGGCCAGGCCGCCCCAGCAAGTTCAGCCCGAGAGCAGACCTCAAAATGCTGAAAGAAGTCTCAAAGAACCCCAGAATGTCATCACGGGACCTACAGGTAGCTTTTGCCACTGTTGATGTCAAAGTGCACGAGTCCACCATTAGAAAGAGGCTGCACAAAATTGATCTACATGGGAGGTGTGCCAGGAGGAAACCTTTGCTGTCCAGAAAGAACATCAGGGCAAGACTAAAGTTTGCCAATGGACACCTCGGCAAAGACAAGCACTTCTGGAACAATGTACTCTGGACAGATGAGTCAAAGGTAGAGCTATTTTGCCACAGTACCAGAAGACATGTTTGGCGAAAACCAAAGACAGCATTTGACCACAAGAACCTGATACCAACTGTAAAGCATGGTGGTGGAAATATAATGGGTTGGGGCAGCTTTGCTGCATCAGGGCCTGGGCAGCTCACCATCATAGAATCCATGATGAATTCTTCATTGTACCAGAGGGTGCTTGAGAATAATGTGAGGCCATCTCTCGGAGAGTTGAAGCTCAACCGAAGGTGGACCTTGCAACATGACAATGACCCTACACGTACCAGTAAATCCACCAAGGAATGGCTGAAAAGAAAGAAATGGAGGGTTCTGGAATGGCCAAGTCAAAGCCCGGATCGAAATCCCATCGAGAAGTTGTGGGGGGATTTGAAACGAGCTGTGCATGCAAGAAACCCCTCAAACATCGTACAGCTGAAAGAATTCTGTATGGAGGAGTGGGCAAAAATGTCTCCCAGTCAATGTCAGAGACTGGTAGACAGTTATAAGAAATGCCTACTTGAGGTTGTTTCTGCCAAAGGGGGCAATACCACCTATTAGAACCAAGGGTGTACTTACTTTTTCCACATGCGAAATTTGCATTTATGTTTATTTAAATTATACAATGGACTACAAAATGTAAATGTTTCATGATATTTGTTATATTATATCACCTTTATCTGTCAATATTGTTGAAATGAAGATCAAATACAGACTTGGCATTTAATATGGAATAATTTTTTTCTGGGGGTGAACTTACTTTTCAAGATGTCTTAGAACCAAAAGTTCATTGAAATTATGTTGAAATTATTCTAGATTTTGTTAATTTGACCTTTAAAAGAAACAAAAACCACATTTGACATTTCGAAACAAATAAATTGATCCTTGAATGTGATGTAAACTGATATCGAACTCAATTCATGGACAGTACTGTGTTAAACTTCTGTACGTTTTCCACAAGTATCTCTTTATTTTGCACATTAGCCAAAAAAAATTTTAACAAAAATAAAAGCTAAATTACGGCTGGGATTACGGACAGTAAAATTACAGTTCAGTACTTCGTGTAACCCCCACAAGCATTCAGGAGAGCATGTACACGTTGAGGCATGCTGTTCACGAGATTTGCCAAGGTTTGGACAGGAATCGCTTGCCATGCAGTGACAATAGCCTGCTGCAATTCACGCACAGAGGTCGGCTGCTGGTCCAAATGGTCGATTTAACGCGTTAATTCTGCCCACAAGTTCTCTATCGGATTCATATCCGGGGACCTGGCAGGCCACTCCATATGCTCTACACCACGGTCAGCAAGAAAGTGTTGGATCATGCGAGCATGATGAGGCCGTGCATTGTCATTTTGGAAGACAAAGTTTCCTCGAAAGGCCGCACGAGCAAATGGAAGCAATGTTTCTTCCGGAATGGCCCTGTACTTGAACTGGTTCAGGTTTCCATTCAGAACAACCAGGTCAGTTTTGCCCCCTGCATGAAAAGCAGCCCAAACGGTCACCCCGCCACCTCCAGCTTGGACTCTTGGCACTATACAATCTTTGTTGTAGGCTTCATGCACTTGTCTGCGCACTCGTACGCGGCCATCTTGACGATAGACCAGAAATCTAGACTCGTCACTGAAGATTACGTGATTCCAGTGTCCTGGCTGCCATTGACGGTGCTCTCTGGCCCACTGCAATCGACGCTGGTGGTGTTGTCTGGTCAGGCGTGGCTTTCTCAGGGGACGCCTGGCACGATAGCCTGCTTGAACCAGTCATTGGTTGACTAGCCTTCTGGATACAGGCACATTTGTCAGTTGCTGCCACTCAGCCCTAAGCCGATTAGCTGACTTGGTACGGCCATTGCGTGACTAACCGGTGCAGCTGGCGATCATCCCTCCTTGTGGTTCTGCGGGGACGTCCTGGCCTCGGTATTGGAGTAGGGACACCCCTCTGAGCATTTCGTTTCAGGATCTTTGACACCTGACCTTGAGTGATGCCATACTGCCGAGCAATAGCACGCTGTTTCATGCCGTAATTTCGTAAAGCCGCCACTCCATGACAAACAGCATTGTCGAGTTGACGGACCATCTCCAGAGGAAGCGGCAATAACTTTTGGAGACGTGCAGTAGTTGTTTTCCACTAATACAGAACGCAACAACCCTTGTATACCCGACTGTGAAGAGAATCATCAAATGCACCTGTCCGTACATTTTGCCACGCCACCTGTGATATAATCCGGTTGTTGACTTCTTGCTGCGACAGACAATCAGTGACATGGTTCTTTTAACAAATAAATCACCAAAGTGTAAAAGAAACTCACCAGATTGATATACTGAGTTGAGAAAGTAAACCCAAGTCAAGAAAAAAAAAAATTCCATATTAAATGCCAAGTCTGTAGCTATATGTTGAAATATGTTGAAAAAGTCAAAACTTTACATGGGGTGTACTTACTTTTTCACGTGACTGTATATCAATCATGAGTATATCAGATTAGTCAAATAACTTCATTATGCAGGAATTCGTGCCAGCAGGCCTAATGAGTATTATGAGGCATCATGGAGTGAACTCTACACCATTAGTGCGGTGACTTTTGTCGCCATTCTTGTTTTTTTACCAAATATAATTTAAATAAAGGCGATAGTAGACTTGATGATGACTGGGACTTCTCATTCGAAAAAATCAAAAATATATGGGGAAGTTGACGAAACTTTACCCAGTTATCAAGTTATTCCACTGCTAACCTTACACACTCGTCTCATCGATGTGGTAGTGCTTTGGTGCCATCTGTGTAGAAATCTATGGGACTGGTACGCAGCCATTTCAGGACAGATGCTTTGTCATCTTCATCATTCTCAAACTTGATGCCACCCAGATGTCTTTGAGTGGTGAAAAGAGATTAAAATACCAGGGTGAAAATGGTGGACTGTATGAGGTTTGAGTTTCAACCTCCAAACCCATCTGTGCTGGAGATGCTTAGTCACATTTTCCATGTGAGTGTGATCATTATGCAGTAAAAATGACTCCTTGAGACATCAATCATACTTGGCTGTCATTTCATGCCTATTTCCTGTCTCCTTTAATTGTGTTAAAATTAACTACAGCAGAGTGCATTATTGGTTCTCCCACATATAATAAATTCTGCATTAGATTAGATTACTACAACACTTTCTGCAAGCTTTCCGGCTGAAGTCTGAACCTTGAATTATTTTGAGGAATGGACCAAGAATGTCTCTACTTTGCATGCTGGCACGCTTTGACTGTGGGGTGGAGTGAAATTATGGACCAAAGTCTCAATACCATAATCACAATGTTCTTCAATAAATCATCTCTTCCCCTCTGGAGCACTGTTGCAACAGCTCGACAACTTTCCTCTCGATCAAACACGAGGTCCATTGCAACCCACACCAACCTGATTGAATTTCAAGTGAGAATGAATAATTGCTTCCACTGACATCCTATTCTTCTGTAGTTTCATGAATAGTAATCCGATGATTCTCCAAAATTAGCTTTTCAAGATGTTCATTTTTTTACACATTGTCGACGTTTGTCAAGAACTAGAAGACAGAACAAGAAAACATGGTGGAAAAGGTGGGGTGGGGAGGGGTGGGGGGACACACCAGCAGTATGGTAGAGGGACACAACAGAGGGACATTTACTGTATATAGGAACAATGGGCAAGGGGGAGCAAGGGGAGGGGACAGTGGACTCTGGGGATGAACAAGCTGGATACAAGCTCTAACACAACAAGAGGAAGGAGAAAACTGGGCATGAAACAGAAGTGGGACAAAAATGGAATGGAGAGTGAGGGAGAGGGGGAGAAAACACAATAACTTGGAAAGGAAGGGGTGGGGTAGGCTTGGAGAAGGTTAATGAGGGTAGAAGAATGAGATTGAACAGACTGAGGAAGTTGGTTCCACAGGCAAGGGATAAATGGAATAAATGAGTCGAGGTAAACAGTGAGCCTAGATTTTGGGAGTTTCACCAACGGAGTCACGGAGTCACTGGCAGAGGGCAGATCAGACATTCAAGCTCAGAGATTCAATTTCATCATAGGGGGACTCCAGTGTTTTTTAGTATTCCAATGATGGCATTGAGATGTGAACGGTATGAGTCAAGTCATTGGAATCAGGTCAGTCTTTTGAGACTGCCGCTAGTAACATCTAACCCAGTGCTGCCTGCCGCATGGTCGGGTTGTTGGCGACTAAACCGACACCCATCACTGACATAAAAGACGGATGAGCTCCCTTCGGGAGACGACGGCCATCCAATAAGGAGATGGTGTCTCCTAAAAATCACCCATCCATATTGGACCGGTTTGTAGCAACTCGGGTAGCTGAGAGGGGTAGTGGAATCCTTGATGTGAGGCAGATGACCTAGTATTTAGCCAACAGCAACTACAAAACTACACCCGTGGGGAAGAGGGTGTGTACACAGTGTCGCCAAAGCCGTGGAAGGCATATTCCTCATCCGGTGGATGAAACTGCAGTCCAATTCTTCCCCAACCACTATTGTACCATGCTCATGGTATAACTGGGCAATGATATTTGTTATCAGTGCTCATTTGTTTAAAAAAACGAGACCAATAGTCTAACAACAGCGTAGCCAGGCTTGGATCTGCTGAGTGTAGGATTTGCTGTACCCCTGTCATGTGACCAGATCCTCAGCTCTGATGGGTGGACATTTTGTGAGGGGCATATATCCAGCGCCTATAGAAAGTCTACACCCCCTTTCAAAATTTTCAACTTTTATTTTCTTATAACCTGGAATTAAATTGCATTAAATCAGATGTTTTACACCTTTATTTACACATCATAACGCACAACTTCCAAGTTAAAACTAATTCTACAAATTTCAGAAAATTTAAATAAAATACAAAACTAGGATATCTTAGGTGGATTCTTCACTTTGGGATTCAACATTGGAAACTATGAACTATGACAAAAAATGCATTATTTTTTTCATATGGCCATTTAACTTTGATCTTCATCCCGGGGTGTTATGATGTAAATTAAGCATAAATGTGCCTTGCTATATGCTATTTATGAAGGGCAATTTCATTCCGATAGGATAATCCTAAGTCGAGTAATGATGAAAAATGTTAAAATGTCGATAATTGGGTCATGACCTTAACATTAGGTCAAGGTCAAAAAGTTATGTTACCGCGCATACTTTTTATCCATATTATTGTTGCAAAATTTCATTCCAAAAGTCCCAGCTAACTCCGAGATGCAGTTTGGACATTGGCAGAAAAAGGGAGAAAAATCTAAATGGTGATTTCGTACTCCTAGGGGTGTAAGACTTTGACCTTTAACACAGAGTGTTATGATGTAAATGAGGTGTAAATGTGTCTTGCTCAAGGCTATCTATGGAGGGCAATTTCGTTCTCATCGGACAAACCTCAGTCGAGTTTTAGTGAAAACGGTTAAATGTCTATAATTGGGTCCTGACCTTAAATTTGGTCAAGGTAAAAAGGTCAATCCCACATACTTTCAATTGAAATTATTGATGCAAAATTTCATTCTTAAGTCCCAGTCGGTTCTGAGATACAGCTCGGACATTGATACAGTTTGGAAATTTGGGGCATTGAGAGTGCAGGTGGAAGAAAATAATAATAAAAAAAGACATAATTTTTCTAAGTGATGGTTTAGTACTCATGGTGGTCTAAGAAACTCTGTGGTACCATTAAAACTGGTGGCACTAATTGCAGAAACAAACCCCTACACCAGTATTATGTAGCAAGGAAAAATAACAAAGATAAAACGTGTAAATAATGTTAATTACCGTACTTTAATGGAATAAACAACACAGTACGACAGTTATCCTGTTAATCATGTTAAAATAAACTTTTTTTCCCCAAAATTCAACACATTCCTTCAGTCTGGTTGTACCTCAAAATGTGATTATGAGAGTACCGATTCAGTTGTGTTTGCGGTGTACATGTATTTAGCCACGCAAAGGATTTTCACTGAAAATTATATGGTTTCGGCCATCCAAGGTGGGATGTTTTAATTTGCTTTTAATTTGAAACCCTTCTGTCCAAGAGACATCTTCGTTTTCAGGCTACATGAACACTTTCTCTGAAAGCCGTTTCAGGAAAGATACAGTGACCTGTTCATTGGTGCACCTGTCCTACAAAATAGCAAATTGATTTCTTCCCCACGTAACTAATTTGGAGGAAATCTCCAGGTTTCATCTGACACGAGTCTATCAGGTAATCTGAAGCATCTGTGTCGTGGTTTGTTTCTGTGACCATAGGGACAAGGCCTCCCCCAAACCCCATCATTGCTAGCCATGCGTTTGTGAAATGAATGCACCGCTACGGTTTCGCTACTCGCGTATTTTCGAGTGTAAATTTTAGTTTCAGTAGTAGTAGAAGTAAATGGTTTTATTCAACCGATCATAAACATTCAAATATAGGAAAACAGAAATGGCAGCAAAATAGTACATTGTAGTAAAATTATATTACGTATTCGTTAACAAGCTGAAAAAAGGCCATTTATAAAACAAAGGACAGACAAATTCACAAACTGATTTGGTCACTGCATTTCAAAAAGGCTAAACCATCTACATTATATGTGTGAAAGTGCAAACAATTTAAAAAAGAAAGAGCATTTGAACAGCCCGACTACTACACAAACTGAGGAATGACAAGAAGACTTTTGAGTGGACGAAAAACAAAAAATAAATGACAATGCAAACAAATTTCATGATAAAATAACATGACCATGAGGGATAAACTAAAGGAGGGTAAATACAGTGAATAACAGGGGAAGGATTAAAAAATAGGTGCATCAAAATCAGCCGGATATTATAAAAAGATATACAGGTAATTACTTTCTATTAAAAAATATTAGAAGAGGTCATCGTTAAAAAAAACAACTAGAAAGCATATAGAAATGCAAAGCCCATGCATGTACATTTGTTGCAGTCATCTTCTTCTCCTGTATGCTTAAAATCACTAAAACAATAAATAAAATAAAAAAATTGATGATTTTATGCAACCTTGACCATTGACCTTTTGATCTAAAAAAACAAACAATCGAGTCCTACCTTTTGATTAGTGAACCAAATCAGTGACCCGATATGCAAATTCCTGATATTTCAGGTCAATCGGGTGAAAATTGGTGATTTTATGCAACCTTGACCTTTGACCTTTTGATCTAAAAAAAACAACAATCGGCTTGTTGCTTTTGATCGGTGAACCAGCTCAGTGACCCAATATGCAAATCCTTAAAATTTCAGGGCTATCAGATGAAAATTGATGATTTTACGCAACCTTGACCTTTGACCTTTTGACCAAATTATTAATTTGCCTTCTTCATATTATCATAATAAAGGTTTGCTGAAAATTTGATGACAAAACTCAAATTGGAAAAAGTTACGGCCAGAAAAAGCAAATTGGAAAACAAGAGGAGACACACATACACACTCACATACTCTGGCACACACACACACACGCGCACACACACACACACACACACACACACACACACACACACACACACACACACACACACACACACACACACACACACACACACACACACACACACACGTGATTACAATACCCTGTCTCCTGCTGTGTAGAGGACAGGTTAAATGGGAGTACAATGTATATTATTCATTAAGAATCTTAACCAAGTACGGCAGATAGGTGAAATATTTGGGAGAATTGTGACTTTGATGATACATGCACGAGAGTTGGCACACAGTTAGAGTATGCCCTGAGGAAGATATTTGGCCATAGGGCTATCGCAGATTTGTCCTGTGACAACAATGGCGGCCATTTTTCAAAATGGCCTCCATTGCTTGTTATTTTACATATATTTGGTACATTACTATGTATAAACTGTTGTTATGGTCATACAAGCTTGACATTTGGCACATAATTAAAGACCCCTAACTATAGGGTTATCATAATATATGTCCTGTGACAACAATGTTTTTAAAATGGCCGCCATTTATATGGTATATTATGGTATATGGTATATGGTATATTAATTTGTATAAACTGTTGTTTGAATCATACAAGCATGGTATTTGGTAGACAGTTAAATATTCTGACTATTAGAGTCATCACAGATGTGTCCAATAAAAATGGCGCCCAATTTTTAGTACGGCAGATAGGTGAAATATTTGGGAGAATTGTGCCTTTGATGATATGAGCACGAGAGTTGGCACACAGTTAGAGTATGCCCTTATGAAGATATTTGACTACAGGGCCATCGCAGATTTGTCCTGTGACAACAATGGCGGCAATTTTTCAAAAATGGACAAATCTGCGATGGCCCTATTGCCAAATATCTTTCTTTTGGCTCTAGGGCCAGATATGGAAGCCAATGTCTAAACTCATTAGATGTTATCAATTGGCCTGCAAATCTAAGACAAATTTCAAACCTGCATTCTTTCAAGGTTTCAATATCGCAAAACTGAAGGCCCTGATCATAATGAATGAATGGATTGTCCTAGAATGATTCGGAGAGCCCTTTTCTGAACGTGTTCCAGTTCGTTACTTTGGAGGATTGTGAGACCAGCATTCCAAATTGGAACAGCATACTCTAAAAGTGATCTAACATAGCCTTATGTTGTTGCACAGATGAAGTCATGGGGTACTTTCATAACGGGCGTAGTCACAGATGTAGCGCCCATGACGTCATTAATTATAGCGCCCGTGACTCTGAATTAACCATGTTGCGTTAAATAGGAGGAAAAGATATACTGGATATCAGAACTGAGGATAATCAACTAAAAATAAAAAAAGGAAACATACACTTTTGCTAATTAATTATTCGTTGCAATATGAATATTTACAGCAAAAACGTCATGATGATCAAACCTTTTATCATCTACTTCCTCTAACTTATTAAATTATTTTATTTATCACCACCAACAGACATAGGGGTTTAGAGGTGGGGGAGAAATTTGTCAAGGGAAAACGGTCGCTCCCGGAAAAAACAAACCCGGACAGTGTATAAGCATAAACTTCACTCGAGGGCTTAAGTCCAAAAGGTTGAGACCTGTTTGTGCTAAAACAGGCCGTCTCAAGGGCTGTGAAGGGGAGGCTTGGCGATTGTGAATACTGCACAACATTCACCGTAGCGAAAATGGCGAACGTATTATTTAGTTAGGTTATAATTGTGGGTGGAGTCAGGCCAGCTGTCCAACCAATGGGCCAAAGGCTGAGGTGGTGGATGAAAATACCTTTAAGACAATCCCAGGGTCGAACTGGGTCTGTTTGCCAAATGTGGTGGTTGTTGGCCCAGCAGTCTTTGCAATAGACGTGAACATACAGGCAGACAGCCGACAAATTTTATTTATTAGATAAATTTGTCCACCTTGTACGCTTGCCTCTTGGAAGGCCTTGAACTATCCTGCCTGCTCTTATCTGGGACAGCCTCGTGCTTCGACTCCTCATGTCCTGGCATTGACTTTTTGGTCTGCTTTTTGGCTCCGCTAGCTATGTCAGACATACAAATCCAACAGCTTAGCGTTCTTCCCTCTTTTTCCCTTTTACTGGTCCAGTTTGGTATGTGTGTGGATCCATAGCCAGGTTTAGTTTCCTTGTGTATTAAGTACAGTTTCATGCTTAACTAGATTATATTCATAGAATACTTACCCTGCACAGTCAACTTTGTGCGAGCCAACTCTCCCGTTTTTGAAGGGGTTTTCTTTTCTTTGATTCAATATGGCTGCCAGACCACGGGAGCGATGACATCATAAATTTATATTCTCTAATATAAGTGTTGCATAGATCACGCTCCATAAATTTCAAACTGATCAGACGAAGCGTTGTCCCTGTCTAATTATGACGTCATAATGATGGCACCAATGACGTCATCATTGACAACACCTATTCCCCATATGGAGTTATTTACAATGAGCCACGTTCCAATTTTTTCCATGGCGCGGTTTTGGAGATATAGAGGTGCAACGTTTTTCTGTTTTTCCAAGATGGCGCCTGTACCACATGACCTATGACGTCATGATTAGCATTAAAATATTATAAAGGAGGAGGTGCTCCTCTGGTGAAAATTTCATGTCCATCAGACCCACAGTTGCTGAGAAAAAAATCATGATCGGATAAGTGTTGTATTTGTCGAATTATGACGTCATAATGAAGGCACCGATAACATCATCATTAATTTATCTTATTCCCCATGGGGAGTACTTGACAATGAGCCATGTTTCAATTTTTCCCACTAGGGAGATACCCGTGCTATGCACGGGTGGGAGGCCAGAAGCAAACAGGCAATGCAGATACAGTGAATGCTAAAGCATGAAACCAATAAATTCCACATTCCTGTAGCATCTTCAGTCGCACGTCAGACATGGACAGCAAGTTCGTGAATTACTTCCATGAAAAACGTACATAATGAAATGTAATGAAATGAAATGTAATGAAATGAAACGTAAAAAACGTAATGAAAAACGTTCGCAAACAAACGGGTACGTTCACGTATCGAAACATCGATCGTGGGTCCTTGGCGAATCTGCATATGGGGATCCGCGAAGTTCACGTTCAGAAAGTAGAAACCATCACGGCATGTCGTCATTCATTTGAACTCGATATCTCTTTTTTCATTCCAAACAACATAACTCCAATTAATCACAAAATAAACTTTTAACAACATTGTTAATGTTTCCTTCATTGTAAAAACTTTCAAATCAACAGTTAAAAGGATTTTGAGCCGATAGCTGTTACTGCCTTGGCAAGATCGATGGAGACAGCGATCTGTTAGCGTATTCACCGCCCAAATAGCTATGTGGAATTCTCTCATGTTGAGATTAAATGCCGTTTGAACTTTGGCCAAGGTCATTATTTACTTTTAATGATGTTTATATACGAATGATGTTTATATTGGTTTTGGGTCGTCCTTTCCGCATATCTCGTGGGATTGTAAGTTCAAGGATTCGTTCAAGGTTCAAGGTTCGTGGGATTGTAAGTATGTAAGATTGTTGTTGTCCGAGTTTGATCGGTGCAGCTGTGCAGCGATTGGTGCAGCCGTTTGTGCGCGCACCCAGGAAAACAACATCGTCACAATGAGAACAATGAACGTCATGCGAACGCGGATGTTATGCGGGAGGCCAAACCTGAGAATGCTGGAGACCAAAGCTGAAATTGGGGAAACTAAATAGCCTATTTTACTCCCAGGTGTCCCAGGATTACCCACCCAAAATATCTTTGCGATCGGTTCAGCAGTTTTTACGGTACATTCGAACAGACAGACAGACAGACAGACGGACGGACGGACATTTGGTGAATTATAGTAAGATTGAGCGGTTTGGGAGATATAGATGTGTATCCTTTTTCCAAGATGGCGTCCGTATCACATGACCGATGACGTCATAGTTATGAATCAAAAATTATACAGGCGGAGGCACTCCTACGGTAAAATTTTATGCCAATGGCTGCCGAGAAAATGAATTTAAAAAAAGGCAGACACGGACGTACGCACCCGATTGCTTAACCCTGCTTTTCACTTCGTGAGCGCAGGGTAATAATTGTGTTTTATGTCTGTCTTTTTGTCTGGGATTTTGTTCCATCCCCTCGTGCATCAACTGTTATTTATTTCTCAAAGAGATACGTGCACCTCATGATCCCGGCATTTTGCTGCACCAATGGTTTGTTTGATTGACATTCTTTTTTTTTTTGATTGACAGTTCGACTCCAGTGAGGTTGGTACCTGTACCTGCATTGTTAGTGAATAGTGGGTGGGTGACGTCCACATGATAGTCAGGTTCACTATGTTTTTTCGTTCAAAATTTTGGTAGATTATCAAAACTATACATTTTTGGAATATTCAGAGCATGAGGAATCCAAAAATTAATGTTTACATTTGCGTAGACACCTTTGCGAAAATGACACTCAGGACAGTGATGAAGATCTGTAAAAGCATATTCCTGAACGGTATAGACCTCGTAGATCCTGTGTATAGGACTTATAGTTCAATCTGATACTACCTATAACTTCCTATAACAACCTATAACTTCAAAGGACTTGCAATATCATGTATTATGTAATACAGTTATATCACAAATATAAAGACAATGGCTTTCAATTACCTTTGTTTGTTGCTTTTCTATAATCCTGAGCACTATTTTGAGGCCTTTATTGGATCCCTTGACCCAGAAAACATAGGATTAGCATATTTAATGAAGTCTCTAGGTTGACTAGAAGCCTAGATCGCGCAAAATATGTATTTTATGGCGGCCATTTTCAAAATCCAAAATGGCGGCCAGGCAGGTGTCTGTGCAAATGCCAACATTGATTTTCAGATTCTCCATGCTCTGAAGATTCCAAAAATGTACAGGTTTGCTAATCTCCCAAAACTTTGAAAGAAATTATATTTGTTAACATAGTGAACCTGACTATGACAATATCTTTTATCATCAAAGGAAGACATATTTTTATATAACTTAGGATTGAATTAATAAATTCTATAATTAATTTAAAAAAATTTACAACCCGCAATTATATTCATTTTATATATATTTTAAATATTATTAAAAGACTAAACCATCTGTTAAGAACATAATAACAAGATAACACCATCTGTTATCTTCACCCATCCAAAACCTTGATCTTTTCTACCCCCATTAATACACCCCACCCCTGCCACCACCCTCACAGCCCTCTCCCTCCCACAGATCTCCCAATGTCCCTGTTCTCCACTGTGTGCTTGTGTGCTTTCTTCTCTCCCCATCTTGTCCTCCCCACACTTTATTGTTTTACGTGTCCATTTATGTTTTTTGTGTTTTATATGTGTTTAATGTGCTAGCTCTTACACGAGCCTCGATCTTGTATACAAAAAAAATAAAAATACTCAAAACAATAATTCTACTACTACTTAAAAAAAAATTAATTTACTGAATGTCGAGACATGACTAGTTGTCCCTCGTTACTGTCGTGGAACCTCTTCAGTAAGAACTGCACTTCAGTCAGTCCAATGTTTCTCCAGTGTGGACATGAACTCGTTATTAGTAGTTGTATAGACAATGTATCCTGGTAGTGCATTCCACTTGTTGATGCCTCTGACAGAGAAGGCATTTTATCTTCGGTGGGCTGCAGTACTGTTTCCTTATTTCCATGATGTGGCCTCTGGTGCTTGAGCCTTCATCCATCACAAAGAATTTCTGGAGAACTACTTTTGTTCTTTTTTTTTATTTTTACCTCCACACTAGCATTTGTAAATGTTTTAGATGTATACATTGTTGCTTAACCCTAACTGCACTGTGGGGGCGTGAGGGTGGGGTGGCATGGAGGGGTGGGGGGGGGGGGCACATTGTGTCGACCTCGACATTTTTCGTGATTTTTTGCAACCGCTGGGGATATATAATTCTCCTTTTATGACTTTTTCCCGAGAGTCTTGCGTCCACTTTGATACCAAATTTGTCGAAATTGGACTTACCGTTCAAGTGTAGCATGACAATTGTCACATGTGCTACTAAAACTGCAATTATTGCATACTGGCAAATACCACCCGTTGCTTCGCTGGTGGGAATACCAAGAGAGGTGGGGGAGAGAGGGGTGGGAGAGAGAGGAGGGGAGAGAGAGGAAGGTAGAGGAGGGTAAAGGGGGGGGGGGGGGAGAGGGAGGAGAGAGGGGAGGGAGAGAATGGAGGGGGAGAAAGAGAGAGAGGTGGGAAAGAGCAAATAAGGCCTGTCGCTTCAATAATATAAGAACAAATAAGACCAAAGCTGACCTTACTCTGATATTTTAACTCCCTTGGGATCATTAACTGGTTGAGGGTTAAACATGACCATCATCTCCACGCTTCAACACAGAGCGCCATTTCCTGTGTGTTTTGTATTTTACGGCGATGCCCCTGCTTCACATAGGAGATACAAAAGTTTCATCGGCTTGAACCGTGTACTCCTGAACCACATTGTATGGACAACTTACTGAGGTACAACACAATGATAGGGAGATCTCAGGTACGGGAGCGCAGAATACAGTCATTGCTGCTGTGTTTGATTCTGGTCTTGCTTATTGATGTTGGGGAGTTTCTGCATCTCTGAATTTTTGTTATTCCTTATATATTTTTTCTTTTTCTACTTCTATCTCCCTTCTTAATCTTCCTGTCCTGCCTTTTGTCTTCTTGTAGCTTCCTTCTTATATCTGCCTCTCCTTCTTTCTTTCTTCTTTGTTATCTTTTTCATTGTTCTTGTATCCTCCTTCTTCTGTAGTCCTCCTTCTACGTTCCTCTTTTTGTTTTTCTTCTCTTTCTTCTTTCTACCTTTCTTCTCTTTCCTCTTTCTGCCTTCTTCTTCAGCACTGCTTGTTCTGCTTCAGCACTGAGGATGTCTTATCACATTTTTCTATGACATTTTATCACAATGTTTGACTTTAAAAAAAAAAATCTTTGTAGAGCTTCAGGAAAGACAATCTTGCATGTTGTTGTTGTTGCATAGCCCCAGACAGTTCTCCTGAACAAGCCTGTCACACGGAGACAGCTGATCAATCTCAGGAGCCTAGAGATGTCGCACATCCACGATGGTTTACCTCTGCCTTCACGAAGTCAGGGTCACAACAGAGTTAGAGAGAGAGAGAGAGAGAGAGAGAGAGAGAGAGAGAGAGAGAGAGAGAGAGGAGAGGCGAAGAGAAGAGAAGAGAAGAGAAGAGAAGAGAGAGAAAGAAAGAAAGAAAGAAAGAAAGAAAGAAAGAGAGAAAGAAAGAAAAAAAAGAAAAAAAGAAAGAAAAGAGCCGAGCCAGTCCATGGGGACCGATCGGTGCTCTGACCATGACTGTGCTGCCTTGATGAATCCGGGCAGCAGGGAGGAATGGGGAAGGAAGATTTGGCCCCCCACTTGCGTTGAGGGGTACAACCACCGCGAAGAGGGGCTAAGACTTTGCAAGGCAAAGAGGTGATTTTACAGCTGGTGCTAAGACACACTCAAAACCCCAACTCTTTCTCCTCTCCTCTCCCCTCCCTTCCTCCTCTTAAAAAGCATTCTCCTATAGATCATTACATATTTAATATCATGTCGTCACAAATACCGAGTTTGAAATTGTATTACCTGGAACCTCCTTATCATGACTCGTCAATAAACGACTATCTCAGTAATCTGGTGTGTTTATGTCACCGACAGTGAATAAAGCGTTTTGACCACGTTTGGAAAAATAAATAATTTAAATAGTACCCGCTTTCGACTCGACTCGTCCCATCCAGCGTTTTGTCACCTCTAACTTGCTGTGTTGTGTCGAAATCTGCCCCCTGAGGATTGAATTCATCAATATGGCCAAAATAAGTCATGGAATAGGTCTTTATTCTCATCGCCATACAATGAATCTGGGATGTGTTGAGTTACCTAGTTTGTTGTAAAGCGCTCGCCAAGTGGCATAAGCACTCAAGCAAGCACTCCATTTGAAACTGTTGATAAGGAACAACCAGTTAGGCAAGCGCTAGCTAGCTGCTTGGTAATTGAACACACCCCGGGACATCTCGACAGCATACAGTACATACAAAACACCGACAAAAGGACAGCTAAATTAAATAATTCAAAGATTAATCATGACTATTTTCGTTGTAATGAAAACGTACCTTTTTCAGTTTTTTTTAATGTACATAAACTCAGAGGTGATGTTGAGTGTACGAAAATGGACGTGTACATTACATATAACTTTAAAGTATATGTGTATATTTAAAAGTGTACGCGTGCATACATTTTTCAATGTGTATGTGTACATAATAACTTATAAAAGAAGAAGCAAAAAAGTATCTATCGGTAATTTCCCCTGCCTTCCGACTTGCGTACGCATGCATTTCACTTCCAAGCCGATTTTTGTTTCCTCCAATGTTTATTTACTTCACATAATACGTGATTTACATCTCCATCAGTTTGTTTATAATTCCTGTACTTGGTGCACACTATTCAGCCTTGAAAAGTCAAACAGAAACCAAAAGTTTTTTTTAATTATTAAAGACTTCACTATTTTCTTTCCTCTGGCATTATGAGAACGTACCTTCATTGGGCGGTGTATATATTATACCGCTGTCATGATCGCTGCGAACAAAACATGCTTTTTTTTTTTTTTTTTTTTTTTTTTTGTATACAAGATCGAGGCTCGTGAAAGAGCGAACATTAATCACACAGAAAGACAAACCGACACATAAAACATATAACATAGGGAGCGGTAGACAAGATGGGGAGAGAGGGGGAAGGACACAAACACAACATTTGAGAGCAGGGACCGAGAGACATGGAGACATCGAGAGATCTGAGAGAGGGCGAGGGCTTTGGGGGGGGGGGGGGGGCGTGGGGAGGGGGCGGTGGGAGAGGTATAAAACATATGGACACTGCCAGGACTTCCAGGAAAGAAGTTGGAATTTCAAACATCGTGGATCTGGGGTGAATTAGCGGGGGTAGAAAAGATCAAGGTTTTGGATGGGGGAAGATAAGAGATGGTGGTGAACAGCTGTTTTAAAGACCTGGAGGGAGGAGTGGGATTGAAGGGAGTGAGGGAGTTTGTTCCAGAGGCGGGAGAAAAGAGGAATGAAAGAGTGAAGGTGAGCAGAGAGCCGAGATTTCGGCAGTTTAACCATCAGAGGGTTGCTGGCAGATCTTGTGCGACCTGTAGGAATATTTGGGGGACAGAGCACAGAGAGAGCTGGGGGTGCAAGGCCGGAGAGGAGTCGGTAGAAGACAGAAAGACCACCTACCTGCCTGCGGTGAGTGAGTGAAAGGCCCTCAGAGATAGCTTCATCGCGGGAGATTCCAATAATTCTGAAAGCTTTGGTTTCAACAGCGTGAAGCCGAGCTAGGTGTGAGGCAGGAGCACCGGCCCATAGGGGAGAACAGTATTCCATTGAGCTGCGGATGAAAGCCTTGTATGTGGTGAGGAGCTCAGGTGTGCCGAGGAAGGACTTCGCACGACGGAGGATGCCCAGTCGGCGACTGGCTTTGGAGGCCAGCTTGGAAATGTGGTTTTCCCAAGAAAGATCATGGCAGATAGTGAGACCCAAAATCTTGAGCGACCGAACTTCTTGGAGAGGAATGTTGAGAAAGTAGATGGGAGGGTTGTCCAGTCGATCTTTTCGGAGAGACATAGTAAGAGTGTGAGATTTGTCAGGATTGAAAGACATGTTCCACTTGTTTGACCAGTCTGTGATTTTGTCCAGGTCTTCAGAGAGTGAGGAGGCAGCAGACTGCCGATCTGAGGGAAGAGGAATGGAGCGGCAGAGAGTGGAGTCATCAGCAAAGAGATAGAGAGGATTTTCGAGAGAGTCAGAGAGATCATTGATGAAGACCAGAAAAAGCACGGGGCCCAGAACACTGCCTTGGGGAACTCCAGCCTGAACAGGAAGAGGAGATGAGAGAAACCCATTCAGGGCCACACGTTGACGACGACTAGAGAGGAAGTCCGCCAGCCATGCGTGGAGATTTCCATGGATACCAAAGGAGGAGAGTTTGGTGAGCAGAGCGGGGTGCCAGACCGTGTCGAAGGCACGTGATATGTCGAGGGAGACAGCTCTAATTTCCTGTTTGGCATTGAGGACCTCCATCCATTGTTGAGACAGCAGAAGCAGCATGTCCAGAGTAGAGTGACCTGGTCTGAAACCAAATTGATGATCAGAGATCAAGCCATTGGAGAAGAGGAAAGATTTCATATCCGAAGCAATGATGGATTCCATGACTTTGCTGATAATTGGGAGAAGGCTGATTGGTCTGTAGTTGCTAGGATCTGTTTTTGCACCTTTTTTGTGCAAAGCGGTGATGTTGGCTGATTTCCAAGCAGATGGCAGTTGACCTTGAGCAAAAGAGAGGGTGAAGAGAACAGAGAGAGGGTGAGATAGAGCAGCAGAGCAGGATTTTAGGACCCGTGGGCTGATGCCGTCGGGTCCAGTTGCAGAATCAGAGTCAAGGGTTGACAGAAACTTTTCCACCTTGTCAGGAGGAAAGGACACGGAGTCCAGGAGCAGCAGGGTACGACTGGGTATGGTGGGTACAGAGAGGGATGGGTTTGGGACACAAGATTTAGAGGCAAACACAGAGTTGAGGCATTCAGCTTTTTCACGTGCGGAGTCAGCTGTGTAGCCGTTTGAGGTAAGGGAGGGGATGGAGGGGGAACAAACACCAGAAACGGATTTGACCAGACGCCACCAGGATTTGGAAGAGGGAGACAGATAAGAGAGTTCGGTCTTGAGAACGGAGAGATATTGTTTCCTGGCTCTCCTGAGGGTGGACACACACTTGTTTCGGGCTTTGTGAAAGGAAATGAGATTTCCTTCCGTTGGATTTGCTTTCCAGGAGATGAAGGCAAGTTGTTTCTGGGCAACAGCCTCACCACAAGATTCCGTGTACCATGGACGGGAGGAAGGGTATGACAACTGAAGACGAGATGGGATAAATCTGTGCATGAGAGAGAGCAATTTACTTTGGAAGAATTCCCAGGATGAGTTGATGTCAGAGGTGGTAGAGATGGGAGACCAGTCCAGATGATTGATGGCTGCTTGAAGACCGTGCCAGTTGGCCTGAGTGAAATGCCAGACTCGTCGACGCTGAGCAGGCTCCCTGACCGCTAAGCCAACACCAGGCTATATTACAATGCATGCAAAACAATGTTAATACGAATAATATCCCCCCTCTCCAAGGGGTGTTTCCTTCCTGAACAAATGTCGTGTTAACATGTATATACATTACCTCATAACATGTATATACAATATAGATTACCTCATTTCCTCGGCATGAGTTGTAATCAAAATGTACCTTTGTTTCCTCAAAATGGTACTTTCATTCAATAAATAGAAGGGACATTTCTCAGTCATCAAAGGTACGCCAGAGGGCTGTGCAGCCTGTTCTAAGGCAAGGCATTTTTGAGGAGGCTGAAACAAAATGGTGGCTTAAGAGCCTTGCAAGGTGCAAGTGGCCTGACCAAGGATAAGACTTTTTTTTTTTTTTTTTTGATGCGCACCCCTTTAATTACATTTAAAAGGGGTGTTTAAATTTACTCAAGTCATTGCAAGTCATTGCAAGGAGGTGAATTGCAAGTCACCAAAACCCCTTGAGTTGAGGAGGGGGGTATTGTTTTGTAATAACATTAATATTATGCTTTTATCATTTGTGTTGTTATTACTTTTTGGTATGGAAGCAACAGGAAGGGTCATGTTATTTAGCCTTCTGGGGTATATAGACTCCAGTAGATCTACGATCAGAAGCAAACATCGACGTGATAAGCATAGATTCCCTCACGGATGTCGGGATTCCTCCAAATTTCTTTCAGTTTAGTGTTCAATAGCATTAGCCACTGTTTAAAAAGGTAATCAAATGTGTTTGTAGTTTATAATGTTTTTACTTCTGCTAGAGACCGTTGCTCCCATGAAGACACCACGATAAGCTATTTATACATGTTAACACGACATTTGTTCAGGAAGGAAACACCCCTTGGAGAGGGGGGATATTATTCGTATTAACATTGTTTTGTATGCATTGTAATATAGCCTGGTGTTGGCTTAGCGGTTAGGGTACTGGCTTGGGATCCTTGGATCTTGTGTTCAAATCCAGGTCGATCGCTGAATTAACGCCAGGGGGGTTGACTCAGCCTGTCATCCTTCCGAGGTTGGCAAATTGAGTACCAGCTTGCTGGGATGAATGATCACGGTGTGTACCCCGATTTAGAATAGGTACACCGTATCCCTGTGCATCGTAAGAGGCGACCTAGGGTTGGCGTCAGGAAGGGCGTCAGGAAGGGCATCCGGCCATAAAAACATTGCCTCAAACAGGGAACCATGATTGTCATGGGGCCCGCAAGGTTAACCCCTGCTCTAGCGGGGAAAATGGCCTTAAAACGATCATTCATTCATTCATTGTATGCATTGTAATAGCGACATTAATATCATGCTATTATCATTAGCATTGTCATTACTTTTGATATGGGTCGTTTGTGTGCAGCCACCCAGCTGCTGGTTGCATCCTTTTTCTGTGGGCGTGTCTGCTGCTGATGCAATGCCTCTCTATAACCAGTTAGCTGGTACTCATTTTGCTGACCTCGGAAGGATGACAGGCTGAGTCAACCCCAACTGGCGTTAATTCAATGGAATTCGAACTCAGGACCATTGGATCCCAAGTCCGCCGCCCTAACCATTAGGCCAACACCAGGTGGTACTTTTGTAATAATAATCGGCTTTGGTAAAACGCCACGATAAAGCCATCTTATCATGGATATACACCTCAACACGTAACCCCATTGGCGGGTACCCCTTTGTGGTTGGGTTAGGGGGGTGGGGGGGGGGGGGGTAAATTAGCATAAATGCCTTATCTGCATAAAATTTGAAATAATAGAATACATAAGAAATGATAAACTCGAAAAAAAAGATAGAAATCAAAAACATGTCATTATGACACCAATTATAATCATGACAAATTGTGAAATAACCATCATGAATAATATTCTCAAATGTCTACACTCAGACAGTTGATTAGGTCCCCTTTTTCATTTTGCTATATTTTCAGAAATCGTGAGTCATGAAAATGCTACAGTGCATTCAGAAAGTATTCAGACCCCTTCACTTTTTTCACATTTTGCATGTTGCAGCCTTATGCTGAAATCGTTTAAATTCATTTTTTCCCTCATCAATCTACACTCAATACCCCATAATGACAAAGAGAAAACAGGATTTTAGAAAGTTTTGCAAATTTATTAAAAAGAAAAAACTGAAATATCACATTGACATAAGTATTCAGACCCTTTGCTATGAAACTTGAAATTTAGCTCAGGTGCCTCCCATTTCTCTTGATCATCTTTGAGATGTTTCTACACCTTGATTGGAGTCCACCTGTGGTAAATTCAATTGATTGGACATGATTTGGAAAGGCACACACCTGTCTATATAAGGTCTCACAGCTGACAATGCATATCAGAGCAAAAACCAAGCCATGAGGTCGAAGGAACTGACTGCAGAGCTCAGAGACAGGATTGTGTCGAGGCACAGATCTGGGGAAGCCCACAAAAAATTCTGCTGCATTGAAGGTTCCCAAGAGCACAGTGGCCTCCATGATTCTTAAATGGAAGAAGTTTGGAACAACCAGGACTCTTCCTTGAGCTGGTCGCCCGGCCAAACTGAGCAATTGGAGGAGAAGGGCCTTGGTAAGAGGTGACCAAGGACCCGCTGGTCACTCTGGCTGAGCTCCAGAGATCCTGTGTGGAGATGGGAGAAACTTCCAGAAGGACAACCATCACTGCAACATTCCACCGATCTGGGCTTTATGGCAGAGTGGCCAGACGGAAGCCTCTCCTCAGTGAAAGACACATGAAAGCCCACAGAATCTTGTTTCTCACAGTCTGAGAGTCCTTTAGTTGCTATTTTGCAAACTCCAAGCGGGCTTTCGTGTGCCTCCCATTTCTCCAAGCAGGCAAGTTTCCCAATTACCTGCTTATTATCTGTGATACTTTGAAAATGGCCTTTGGGATAATGAGATTTATCATATGTATTAGAGTACTATCTTCTGACATACCTTTATCGATGTCATCTGTTTTAACGTCTAAAATAAAACCATGTCTCCATTAACAGTACATTAGTTCACAGTTATACTTTTTCTTAGGATTACTGAATAAATAATCACACATTAACCCTTTTGATAAATCTAAAATTGACATACCAATATGTATCGGTTTATCCATTACTTTACTTAATTTTAACCTTTGGATTGCTGTGAAGTTTTCACTAACTAAATATACTTGACCGCTCCCTACTGGTGTGGCCCGGGAAGTTATGTTATTATCCTTATTCAAACGTGTAATTCAAAATACCTCTTGCTGTGTAATTCAAAACGCCTCACCGCACTAGAAAATATGAGGACAGGAATACTGTATAGTAAAGGGTGCGGACTTGTAATACCCTCTCCCACCTGGAGGTGGCGTCACATGATACACATTTACATAAATAATTTGCATTGCCTCCCCTCCCCCAAAAGATCACCAGCAAAGATAAAAACACACCTATACCCTAATTGGGGTCATGCTGATCCTATATAGCAAGTCTGCATGTAATTGGCTCAGAACTGGAAGAGGAGTAGCGTGACAAACAAAAACGCACACCGTTCCATGAATTATAGCTAGGAATTCTACTGAAATTTGGTTTCAGAATTATAGCCTTATATGTTGTAAGCTTGGTGCCAGGAAGTGTTTAAGTTAATATCTTGTCTATTTCTAACATTTTCCATTGTTTTAATGAAAACAGTCATTCATCAATATGTTTAAATAAATTTGAAAACTACTTTTAGCTAATGTTTGTTTAATGTATTAAAGTTAATATATTTTTTAAGCCAATGAGATTGGTTAATCTTGGTTATTCATTTAACTTTTAAAAATCTCAGTTGAGCTTGTTTTAATCTTCTTTGATGGAAGAAGTATTTAGTTTTGTTGTGAAATGGTAAAATTTTTTAGGTTGGTATGCAGTTTTTAGACTTTAAATATTTTTGATATTCACTAAGCCCATTCCCTTGAAGGTTTCATTCATTCTGGTAAAATAGGTCGTTATGTTTCTTGTATATAACTCCTTCAGGGTCATCTAAATATACTTCTCATAAATAACCAATATTATTGTATTTCAGTTCTTCTCTAGGTTTATGTGTTATATCTTATCATATATTTTCAAAATAATTTTCATCTACCCATTTGAATCCTACTGGTAATGATTGTGACATTGCACATCTATAGAAAATATAAACATCTAAACACACAAGACTAGAGAGTTCATAGAACATGATACCCCATATAGTGTTCAATTATGTACACTTCATTTTAAATAAATTAATGATTTAAAGATCGTATAAAATCTAGAAATTTAGGGCTACTAGCAACGGTACCCACCCTATGGGCAGGGCTTCAATTGGGAGGCCCAAATGAAAAGGCAAAATGACAGAAATTGAAGGCTTTTTTATTTGAAACGATTCATATAAACATCCGTTAAATCATATCGCAAATCATCCGTGCAGCAATCGATGTAGCCGTGCAGCAATCGGTGCAGCCGTTTGTGCGCCACCCGGGAAAACAACATCGTCACAATGAAAACATCGTCGCAATGAACGTTATGCGAACGTGAATGTTATGCGGGAGTCCAAACCTGAGAATGCTGGAGACAAAAGCTGAAATTGGGAAAATTAAATAGCCTATTTTACTCCTGGAGATCCCAGGATTATCCACCCAAAATATTGTTGCGATCGGTTCAGCAGTTTTTACGGTACCTTCGAAGGGACAGGCAGACAGACAGACGGACGGACATTTGGTGAATTATAGTAAGATTGAAGCAGTGTTAATGTGTTATACACTGCCCTTATACACCACCCTATATATAATAGTACTGCACTGCAAAACTGGAGGTTATTGGAAGTATTATGAAGGCGATTTGTGTTCTACAGTGTTTACGTATTGTTACGGATTCGTCACTTCCGTTGTTGTGGTTTTCATCCACTGTAAACATTTTTGATTCCATGTACTATTATTGTTGTCGTTTAAGGGAAATAGATATTACTATTTTCAAAAGATAAAAAGTCAATGTTTTAAATGAAACAGGAACCGGACGACGACGAAGAGGAAGAAGAGAAAGAAGGCGGAGCGAGTGAGTCGGACAAGAAGCATAGTTGCTTTGCGGTCTGGAGCGAATGTTGGCGAGCAAGAGCCATGAGTGAACTTTGGGTTTCCCAGGAAAGGGATTCCTGTGACAGAGTTGTTATCGCTGTGACAGATCAACCTGCGTGTCAGGTTTGGCGGGGATTATGAGGAGAAGCATCGTCGTGCCGTTACGCCTCGTTAACGGACTGTCGGCCATTTTGACTCATGAGCTTTGCGCATCGCGCAAGGTCTTTGCTTCGCTTCAGCCGTTTTCACCGCATTCAGACGTTTATCTGGTGTGAGTGTGTGACGTGGATTTTGAAGGTAAATCGGAGGTTCGCCGATTTGGAGCCGTGAAATGTCCATACCCGAGGGTGTGATTTCCCAGTCGCCTGGAGGGCGCCTTTGGATTTCCCAGTCACCTTGAGGGAACCTTTGCGCAGCTTTGGCCGTGTGACTGTAACTGTCATCCGAACGGGATTCTGGTCTCGATTGGACATCGTTCTGACGATCGCTGGAGCGGATCGACCTGGCCTTGATGCCGGAATAGAGACATTGGGGAATGTTATTGTTTCACTCACTTGGAGCACAGTGAGTTATATATTACGAAACTGATGGTACCATTATAGGATATATATATTGATTGTACTTTTGATTACTATTATTGTTGTACTGTTATTCTTGTGTGATCTTAATACAATATTTGTTTGTTGGTAACAATTGGTGTGGCTTCACCATTGATCTTTGACATACAGAATAACACATTTTTTCTGCCGTGACTCCTCTCGGGGCTCGGAGGTACACCGTGACCAAGGGGTTGGGGAGGAGCACGTAACAGAAATATAATTCAATTTGAATAAAGATTGCAATTGTCGTATAAATAAATTAGTTTTCATTTACTGCCGTTTTACGCAGTGTCTATTACATCACCCTATCTAACACATTAAATTAGTTATTCCTGCCTGTTATTTCTTTCCTTTATGACGTCCTTAAAAACAGTCAGTTTCCTTTTTTGAATGATTTTCAATTTGTTTTATTGGCAGGCAGTCAGACAAAGTAAAAATATTATTGCACTCCTCTCTACACATGTGCAGCCAGGAAGAATTCAGAGCCAAAGTACTGTAAAAATGCAAACTTGTCTTCCTATTCATGATCCGATTTGTGCTCAAAATAGAACATACAATTTAAATGCGTTGTCATAAAACAATCAATCGTTGATAATCATAAACTGACAATCATAAACTGACGATCATAAACTGAAAAATCATAAACTGACAATCATAAACTGACAATCATAAACTGACAATCATAAACTGACAATCATAAACTGACAATCATAAACCGACAATCATAAACAGACGATCATAAACCGACAATCATAAACTGACAAGACAGACAGACGGACGGACATGAACCAATTGCTTATCCCCACCTTTTGTTTCACATGCGCAGTGTAATAATTACATTCATTATTTTTATTATAATCATCTAATTACTTATTATTGCTTTACCATATATTTTACAAAAGACTTGAGAAATTCTACCTCTTTTATCTGACTCAAACATGAATAAGATGTCATTGTCTGTTAATAATTTTAACTTCATTCCCAACATTTTAAATATCACCTTCCAAGCTAATCCACGTGCTATGTAGAAATGAGCTCGGTGAAATTTGTATGAATTTACATCTACACATGCATGTTTTGAGTTCTTCAAAAACATCTGTAAGAATAAGAACATGTTAATAAATATAAAGTTATATTCTTCTAAATTATTTATGTTAAATGTTTTCAAACACCATGTGCAATGTGCATGTTTGTTGTCTTCATCAGAAATAATAGTTTCATTTAATTAATTTATAAAAAATCTTTCATGCATGGTAATTGTGTTTCTTCAAATTGCTTAAAAGAACTTACAAAGGCTAATCATATGGATCTTTTCTGGTTCATAGGTAGGGTATCCTCTTACTTCAGCACGGATTTATTATTTTATTTTCTATACAAGGTTCATAATGGAGCTACCACTCTCTCTCTCTCTCTCACTCTCACTCTCACTCTCACTCTCACTCTCACTCTCACTCTCTCTCTCTCTCTCTCTCTCTCTCTCTCTCTCTCTCTCTCTCACTCTCACTCTCTCTCTCTCACTCTCACTCTCACTCTCACTCTCACTCTCTCTCTCACTCTCTCTCTCACTCTCTCTCTCACTCTCTCTCTCACTCTCTCACTCTCTCTCTCACTCTCTCACTCTCTCACTCTCTCACACACACACACATACACATACACATACACATACACATACACACACACGGATGAGACAAACACTTAACACAGCCACTGAGCTTTGGGAAGTGTCATCACTTCCTGGGATACTCTGGGTACCAGCGACGTCAAAACAATGGCGCCACCTTTCTCATCACACTCAGCGGGGCATTTATTCAGGAGCAATTTCCTCCTCTCCATGCATGCGAACCAATGTACCATAGCTACTCACAGTTATAAGTAGCAGTTCTACTTATTGACAGGCCCCTCCGTTTTGGGGGTGGGGGGAGAAGGGAAGGAGGAAAAATTTACCCCTGGAAAGAGTGCTTCATAACCTCAGTGTTGCCCAGGTAAAAAAGGAAATTATAATACCCTCTGCCAGGTGCTCCAACGGGACAATACGCCACCATCACCAGGTGGCGCTACACGGTACACATTTACATAGAGAATTTACGCCCCTCTCCCGGTCCCCCACATCCTGCATGAGACCGTGGCCACATAGCCTATGTTACCCCCCAGATAAAGTTGTATTTGTATTTGTACCCCGAGGGGGGAAGGGGGGAGGGAGGAGAGGGGATAGGGAGGGAGGGGGGAGGAGCAGGGGGGAAGGGGGATGAAGGGGAGAGGGGGGAGGCTGAGAGTGTGTGGGATGAAGGAGAGGGTGCATGATGGGAAGAAGGCTGAGAGGTGTGAGGTTAGGTGGAATGGAGGTTTAAACACAAATAAAACACATGGAGGGGTTTGACAACATTAAAGAGCATGAAGGTGTTTTGCTCTTCAGGTTTGAAAGTTTGACGAAGATCCGTTCAGCCAACTCTGAGAAAAATGGCGACACGCAGACCAACATCTCCCTTATATAGTAGATTAATTAAGTTGTTGTTCTTACCGACATTTTAGTTTTTGTTGCTTTATTATTTTTAACATATTCCTTGTGTCACCATAGTCTTGGTTTATGAGAAATAAATTTAAGGAACTTCTACAAAACAAACTTCACCATCTCAAATCTTGGCGAACCAATTAATCTTCAAATTTACAATGTAAACATAATGATAATATAATGTAATACTCTCAACTCCTAATTTAAAATATTTAATGTCGAGAAGGTCAACATCGGTTTTTTTTATCCACATGATTCTTGGTTCTTATTACTATAATTTTATTGCTGTCATCTAATATATAGACATTAACAGAAAGATTGTTTTGATTTTCAAATTTTGCAATATCTTTTATTTCTACTGAGCTTGGTGTTGGCTTAGCGGTTAGGGTGCCGGCTTGGGATCCTAGGATCCTGGGTTCGAATCCCGGTCGATCGCTAAATTAACACCAGGGGGGTTGACTCAGCCTGTCATCCTTCTGAGGTCGGCAAATTGAGTACCAGCTTGCTGGGATGAATGATCCCGGTGTGTACCCCGGTTTAGAATAGGTACACCGTATCCCTGCGCATCGTAAGAGCGTGACCAAGGGTTGGCGCCAGGAAGGGCATCCGGCCATAAAAAAACATTGCCTCAAACAGGGAACCATGATTGTCATGGGGCCCGCAAGGCTAACCCCTGCTCTAGCGGGGAAAATGGCCTTAAAACGATCATTCATTCTACTGCGTTTTTAATCTCTTTCATACTAAGTTGATTTAGTATTGGTGGATGAAGATGAGCTAAAATGGATCAAAGTAATAACAAATTTCTCAGAACTTTGAGTAAATTTTCCCATTTGGTTGCAGGCATTCAAGGAGTGGTAGAGGAGTACCAAAACAGCCTACCCAAGCTGCAGCTATATGGTCCCACGAACATCGCTCCCATCATCTCGCGTGTGGCACGTGCAGCTGCAGAGGATGCTGAGAGCCAACAAGCTTCGGTGTGTAAAGCCATTCGGCCAAATTATCTCCTAACGTTGCCAAAATACCTGTCATATTAACGTGTCCAGGAGCAACAAGGTATTTCAATCCCGATGTTAAATTTAATCAATATCGTTTGACATAACACACTTCAGGTTTATTATTGTGTTGATGTTCATATCGAATGAAATGACATATAGAGATGAAAAAAAGTTAAGCATGAACAACTTTTCTCTGGATCAGAGCAATAACTGATCAAAATTATTCAGAAACTAACGTTTATCAAAAATAAAATAATATATTAGCAAGGTATGCATGTTTGACAAAGGACTTGAGACTAATTTGGAGGTTTTATTGATTTTTTTATTGCAAAATGAGGATGTCTGTGATGGCACTGTTTTACACCAAGAACACGATCACTGTAGAATGGTGCTGCTGGCACACCGTGTGATTTAGGGCTTAAGATCAGGCAATAATGACATCCATTTATATCATAATATATTATATATATGTATGTATATATATTAGGGTGGTCCAAAAATGAACTAAAAAAAACAAAAACGTTTGAATTCCTATTCTCCACAAGGCTCTTTCTGTTCGATATCACAAAAGAAGCCTACATGCAAAAAAACCGGAAGAACGGCCAATATTTAAAGGTCGCAACGTCAAAGTAAGGATCTCTAAATTCCATAATTTCACTCATTTTATGTAAATTTTACGTAAACGTAAAGAGCCAAAAACAATACCAACTACGACTTGTCGCCAGCCACCGAAAAAGATTTCCAGTTCTGACAAAGTTGTCTTTCATAAAGAAAGAGTAACTGGTGTGACATTGTTTCTTTATATGAAACGATTTTCTTCAGTCATATTAACTGCTATTACATGCATGTTATCCATATATATTGTTTGTTTGTTTGTTTGTCTGCGCAAGCTAATCTCCTGAACGGTGAAAGATAGGAGGCCCCGGGAAGGTTATAGGCTAGGTGGCGAGGTCGGGCGAGGCCGCTTTGGCTGGGCTGGGCCCATTTCGCAATTAAAAGCTGAGCTGAATTATAGTAGTCAATCTTCTACGGCCGCGAATAAAGGCTGAATTATAGTAGTAAATTCATTCAAAAAGAACCCGGGCAATGCCGTGTGCTTTTGGCTAGTTATGATTATTATTATATACATAAAAGAAAGTTTTTGTTTGTTTGTTTGTTTGTCTGCACGCGCTCGTCTCCTGAACGGTGAAAGATAGGAGGAAAACTCTGAAACAAAAAATGTCGGGACGGGCCCCGGGAAGGTTATAGGCTAGGTGGCGAGGCTGGTCGAGGCCGCCTCGGCCGGGCTGGGCCCATTTCGCAATAAATCTTCTTCTTCTTTCAAAATTATCTTGAAGTACAATTTATGCACTTAATAGGAATATCTGACTGATTGCAAAACATGCTTTCAAAATTCTCTCTCGCGGGGCCCGACAGAAGAAAGAACAAGGAATCGTTGAGCACGAACTGATACTGGGCTCGCGACAGACTTATGTACAGAAGATTAAATTAATTCAAAAAGAACCCGGGCAACGCCAGGTGCATTCAGCTAGTAATTTATATTTGTATAACATGTGTGCTGTGTGCTTGACTTTGTGTTTCTGAAATAAACATTGATATTGTATTTTTGTTTCAAATCCTTAAAATATAGGGACTGGTTGCGACCTCTAAATATTGTACAATCTGTCAAATTTTTGGCATGAGTTCTTACTTCTTGATATGGAACCTTGTGGAGAAAGATATATTCAACTTTAATTTCTTTGGATCACCCTAATATATATATATGTATATATACAGTCACGTGAAAAAGTAAGTACACCCCATGTAAAGTTTTGACTTTTTCAACATATTTCAACATACAGCTATTTGATCTTCATTTCAACAATATTGACAGATAAAGGTGATATAATATAACAGATATCATGAAACATTGACATTTTGTAGTCCATTGTATCTATCTATAATTCCAGTAATCTCTGTGTGTATGTTTGTATGTTTGTATGTTTGTCTGTGACTGCTGTTTCTCGACAACCACGGGTCCGATATACTTTAAACTTGCCAGGTATATTGCTGGGGACCCGAGGATGTGCCTTTTCAAGGTTTCATATTAATCGGAGAAGTAGTTACCGAGCTATGTCCAAAAAACGATTCAACCAATCAGAGAGCAGCGAGCTATCACGTGTGCCGAACGTGGCGAACAGACTCTGCCTCGGACGGCACATTTGAGAGCGTATTCATTTATTTCACGTTGGCAAACTATGTTGCCGTTAAACTATGTTTTAAAACTAATTACGTGCACGCTATGGCGATTTCTTTACCAAACTCCGCAAGCCGTTCGCTTTGGACCAAACCATTTCATGTAAATAGAGGGGGGGGATTGTCACCGTACTCGCAAGCCGTTCGCTTTGGACCAAACCATTTCATGTAAATAGAGGGGGGGGATTGTCACCGTACTCGCAAGCCGTTCGCTTTGGACCAAACCATTTCATGTAAATAGAGGGGGGGGGGGGGATATAATTTTAGATATATATATAGTACGGGCATGCCCTAGTAATTTAAATAAACATAAATGCAAATTTCGCATGTGGAAAAAGTAAGTACACCCTTGGCTCTAATAGGTGGTATTGCCTCCTTTGGCAGAAACAACCTCAAGTAGGCATTTCTTATAACTGTCTACCAGTCTCCAGAGAAATTTTTGCCCACTCCTCCATGCAGAATTCTTTCAGCTGTGCGATGTTTGAGTGGTTTCTTGCATACACAGCTCGTTTCAAATCCCCCCACAACATCTTGATGGGATTTAGATCTGGGCTTTGACTTGGCCATTCCAGAATCCTCCGTTTCTTTCTTTTCAGCCATTCCTTGGTGGATTTACTGGTATGTTTAGGGTCATTGTCATGTTGCAAGGTCCACCTTCGGTTGAGCTTCAACTTTCCAACAGATGGCCTCACATTATCCTCAAGCACCCTCTGGTACAATGAAGAATTCATAGTGGATTCTATGATGGTGAGCTGCCCAGGCCCTGATGCAGCAAAGCTGCCCCAAACCATAATATTTCCACCACCATGCATTACAGTTGGTATCAGGTTCTTGTGGTCAAATGCTGTCTTTGGTTTTCGCCAAACATGTCTTCTGGTACTGTGGCCAAATAGCTCTACCTTTGACTCATCTGTCCATAGCACATTGTTCCAGAAGTGCTGGTCTTTGCCTAGGTTTTCATTGGCAAACTTTAGTCTTGCCCTGATGTTCTTTCTGGACAGCAAAGGTTTCCTCCTGGCACACCTCCCATGTAGATCAAATTTGTGCAGCCTCTTTCTAATGGTAGACTCATGCACTTTGACATCAACAGTGGCAAGAGCTACCTGTAGGTCCTGTGATGACATTCTTGGGTTCTTAGAGACTTGCTGGGGCGGCCTGGCCTGAACAAGTTGGCAGTTGTTTGGAATCTTCTCCACTTGTAGATGATCTTCCGGACAGTCGAATGATTGATTTCAAATTAGTTTGGAGATCTTTTTAAATCCCTTCCCAGACTCGTAGACATCTATAACCTTCTTTCTGAAGGCCTCAGAGAGCTCTTTTGATCTAGGCATGGTGATGCCGCACACTTCAACAACAAAGAGCAACAAAGAGCAAACAAACCAAACTAAATGTCTGAGGTTTAAATAAGACAGGTTCCTCCGAGATCCTCTCTAACGATGTTCTAATCATTTGCACCTGAGCTGGTGCACCTGATTCTAATTTTAGGTATTTGAAGTAGTGATAAATGTCGGGGTGTATTTACTTTTTCCACATGTAAAATTTGCATTTATGTTTATTTAAATTATACAATGGACTACAAAATGTAAATGTTTCATGATATTTGTTATATTATATCAACTTTATCTATCAATATTGTTGAAATGAAGGTCAAATAGCTGTATGTTGAAACATGTTGAAAAAGTCAAAACTTTACATGGAGTGTACTTACTTTTTCACGTGACTGTATATATATATATATATATATATATATATATATATATATATATATATATATATATATATATATATATATATATATATATATATATAATAATAATAATGCATTTATTTTATATAGCGCTTTTCAGGAAGCCCAAAGACGCTTTGACAGAGTGCAAAACATAATGCATAGCAAAACATAAAGACAATTGCAAAAAAAGAAGAATCAATAGGGAAATATTCAAAGCACAAAGGAGGGAGAAGGAGAGGAGATAGTCAGGGGTTAGATGCTGTGGGTTAAATGTTGAATGCAGTGTTGAACAGGTGGGTCTTGAGTGATGTTTTGATATATATATATATATATATATACAGTGTCTTCAGAAAGTATTCACACCCCTTGACCTTTTCACATGTTGTTGTGTTACAGCCTGAATTTAAAATGGATTAAATTGAGGTTTTTTTTGTCCCTCATCCACATCTAATACCCCATAATTTCAAAGTGGGATTTGTTTTAAGAAACTTTTACAAATTAATTAAAAATGAAAAGGTGAAATGTCTTGAACCATAGGTATTCAATCCCTTTGCTATGACACTCCAAATTGAGGTTAGGTGCATCAAATTTCCTTTTGTCATCCTTGAGATGTCTCTACAACTTGATTGAAGTCCAAGGAACTTTCTGTAGAACAAGATAGAATTTTGAGGAGGCATAGATCTTGGGAAGGGTATAAATTATTTCGAGAGTGTTGAAAGTTCCCAAGAGCTCAGTGAGCTCCATCATTAGGAAATGGAAAGAATATGGAACTAACCAGACTCTTCTTAGAGTTGGCCGTCTGACCAAACTGAGCAACCGAGCAAGGACCTTGGTCAGGGAGGTGACCAAGAACCCATTGACCACTCTGACAGAATTACAGAGTTCCTTGGCTGAGTTGGGAAAACCTGCTGGAAGGACAACAGTCTCTGCATCACTTCAAAAATCTAGGTTTTATGGGAGTCGGGAGAGTGGCCACACAAAAGCCACTCGTAAGAAAAAGGCACATGACAGCATGCCTGGAGTTCGCAAAATGGCATCTCAAAGACTGAGAGCATGAACCAAAATATTCTGTGGTCTGATGAGACGAAAAATTGAACTCTTTGGCTTAAATGCAAAGTGCTACATCTGGTGGAAACTGAGCACAGCTCAGTTGACTACGGGTGATGACCCACGTAACACCATCCCTACCGTGAAGCATGGTGGTGGCAGCATCATGCTATGTAGATGCTTTTCAGTGGCAGGGACTGGTGGACTTAATAGGATAGAGGGAACAATGAATGGAGCCAAATACAGGCAAATCCTTGAAGAGAACCTCCTTCAGAGTGCAAAAGACCTTAGAATGCACCAATGATTTACGTTCCAATGGGACAATGACCCCAAGCATACAGCCAAAGCAACACTGAAATGGCTTCAGAACAAGAATGTGAAAGTCCTAGGGCGATCCAGACAAAATCCAGACTTGATTCCCATTGAGAATCTTTGGAAAGACTTGAAAATTGCTGTTCACCGACACTCCCCATCCAACTTGACAAAGCTTGAGCAAATCTGCAAGGTAGAATGGGAGAAAGTAGCAGAACGTTGAATTATGTGGTCCAACATTCTGCCAACGACTGCATATATATATATACCACATCATAAACGATGGTTACCGGTTCATATAAGGATATAAGTGGAGGTACAAAATGTGCATATGACATTATAGTAAGGAAGTCAGATAACCTTGTAATTGGCAGGTGATGTAAAATCTGATCGCTACAGAGATCTGATTGGGGGTGACACAATCTGACAGGAGCCTGTCGAGAAAAGTCCTCAGTGTGTCCTTGACCGCATTATAACTACTGCGTGGGGTGCCAGTTCAACACCTGCTGGGTGTGTTCGGTGCAATACCCCTCAGATTGGATAATATGTCCAGCTATTCGCAGTCTCTGCAATTTAAGGCATGACAGAATGAATGTCTTAAAAAGGTTGATAATAATGTGTATAAGCACCATTATGATAAAGACTCCTGCAACCCTCCTTGTCATCCCCTGAGGAAAGCTTCTGAGAGAATATAAAGGGAGTTTCTATTCCTGGTGCAAAGCTGCCTCCAACTGTGCCAGCGTCTGTACAAGAAGGCACATTTTCTTAAATACGAGTATATGGCCAAAGATGTTCCAAGTATGCTCTATTAGAATTAGATCAGAATACCTTCCTGGCTAGGACACGAGAAAACATAATACTTGTAATGTAAAGAGAAACATTTCTGTTGCCATGATTAGCACCACGAAGTATATTAAAACCACCACAGAAGGAAGAAATTAGGTAAAGATATGGCGAACAGCTGTTATTACTGTGCATGGCATCACATGATGATGTGCATTGATGGGTGATCAGTTATAGTGGCCTGACATGAAAAAAAATATTGCTGAAGTTTCTCCCACTTGAAATTTTAACTTTAAAATCGTTATTTATTTTGTTAATTTTCTACTTTTAGTTTTCTTTTTTTACCTTTGGCTGACAGGATAGTTCAAGGGTAACATACTCACCTTTCGCCTAGTCTCGTTTCAATTCCCACCCTGACTATAAACTGGTGCTTTTCTTGCAGGGTGTTGCATCGGTGAGTGCATTGTCTGTCGGATGACATGTTAAGCTGGGTGTCCCATCTGCTAGCATAGTTGGTGGAAGTTAAAAATCCCACTGTGTCTTTTGTGGGAGTAGGCCATTGTGTGGGAGTAGGCCATCCTGGGCAAATTCCAAACCTCTTCCAATACCTACATAGGGCATCATGTTCTTATTCAACTGATGTGGTGTCTTTCATATCTGTACACAGAAAAGTTTGTATTTATGAAAGAGGCCATCTTTGTTGAAAAAAAAATGGATTTTTTTTGGAAAAATTTAATCAGATGCGGACGCGTAATTGTTGGCGTCTGCTCTGAGTCTGGGAGGTCAGCTGTTTGAACCCCGACTGAGTCATAGTAAAGATTTTAAAAATGGTATGTGCCACTTCCTTGCTTATATTCTTCTGCTGAGCATTTTTTTTTTTTTTTTTGTATACAAGATCGAGGCTCGTGAAAGAGCTAACATCAATCACAGAAAAGACAAACGGACACACAAAACATACAATAAACGGAGCGAGAGACAAGATGGGGAGAGAGAGGGAAGCACACAAGTACAACAGCAGAGAACAGGGACATCGGAAGATCTGTGGGAGGGAGAGGGCTTGGGGGGAGGAGCAACTATAAAGCAACCGCAGGTTGACAACACCAGCACATGCTTTGATGGGTCGAATGGCAGCTTCCTGCCTTGAAGTTCCTTATAAGAGAACATGTATTGTTATTAATTTTGCCAGTTCGCACGTTTTTGAAACAAATCAAAGATGAATGACGTTAGGGGTAGAAAATTGCCAACAACGTTATTGATTTCTGCTCAAACTTTACACTTTCAGAATCATTAGCCCGTCCCCCGCGAAAGGCGAGGGGATGGGGTTTTGCAACCGCGTCTGTGGGTCTGTCCAGGGTACAATTTTTATTTTTTTTATTTTTTATTTTTTTTACCATTTGAGCTTTTTACATCAAATTCTCAACAAACCTCTGGGACGAAAACATGGAAGACACTAGTTAATAAAATGTACATATTTCTTTAAAAAAAATTTCGCTGTTGTTTCATCAAGTTAGTTCAAGTACAAAACGGATGCAGACGGCCTTTGCAATTCGAGATGATTTTTAGTTTTATTTGTATGTACAGTGCCTTTAGAAAGTCTACACCCCCTTTCAAAATTCTCACCTTGTGTTGTCTTATACCTGGAATTAAAATGCATTAAATCAGACTTTTTCCACCGTTAATTACACACCTTAACTCACAACTTCCAAATGAAAAACAAATTCTGCAAATTTCAGAAAATTTAAATAAAATACAAAACTAGGATATCTTGGTTGGATAGTAATCCACCCTCCTGAGTTAATACTTGGTGGAAGCACCTTTCACAGCAATTACAGGTGTGAGTCTGTTGGGATGGGTCTCCACCAACCTTGCACACCTTGATTCGGCAATATTTGCCAATTCTGTACAAAACTGTTCAAGCTCAGTCAAGTTGCATGGGGAGCGTTGATGGACAGCAATCTTGTGGACAAATGGATAGCAATGTCATGGACAAAATTCCTGTCATGGACACAGTCAGACAAAAGATGGATTTAGGTCGGAGCTCTGAATGAGCCACTTAAGGACATTTATATTTTTGTTCCTTAGCCACTCCAGTGTAGCTTTGGCTGTGTGCTTCGGGTCGTTGTCATGCTGGAAAGTGAACTTCCGTCCCAATTTCAGCTTCCTTGCAGAGGGCAGCAGGTTTCCCTATAGGATTTTTCTGTATTTTGCTCTATCCATTTTCTCTTCTATCCTGACAAGTGCCCCAGTCCCTGCTGATGAGAAACATCCCCATAACATTATGCTGCCACCACCATGCTTTACAGTAGGGATGGTGTTCTTTGGGTGATGTGCTGTGTTAGGTTTGTGCCAAAAGTTTGCATTCAGGCCAAAAAGTTCCATCTTGGTTTCGGTAGACCACAAAACTTTTTGTCACACGGCTTCAGAATCTCTGGAGTGTTTTTTGCATACCTTAAATGAGACTCAAGGTCGGCTTTTTTGTGTAATGGCTTCCTTCTAGGCCACCCTCCCGTGCAGGCCATACTTGTGCAATGCTTTGGATATTGTTGTCACATGAACATAGTGACCAGTCTTTACCATAAAGGCCTGTACTCTTTCAAAGTTGCCATTTGCCTCTTGGTGGCCTCTCTGATCAGTCTCCTCCTTGCTTGCTCATCCAGTTTGGAGGGACGGACTGATCTAGGCTTGGTCTTGGAGGTACGATATGCCTTCCACTTCTTACTGATTGTCTTGACTGTGCTCCAAGGAATATTCAATGCCTTTGCAATATTTTTATACCCATCCCCTGATGTGTGCCGTCCCAGGCAGCATGTTCAGCTGGGGCCCGTATGAGTCCTATGTGGGCTAACTTGTGGGTCCCAAGTGTGTTCCCCCACATAGGCCCCAGCTGGATTTGTCCATAGGCTCCACCTGGGGGCCAACTGGGTTGCCCACGTAGGCAGTGCATGGGTTTTTTGTGGGCTGGCCCACATAGGCTGGGCATGGGATTTGCATGGGTTATACATGGATTTTTCTTGTTTCTCATGTGAATGTAAATGGTGTGTAAATCAATACTGCATTAGCTACAACATCACATCTGCTTTACTGTGAGTAGAAATATCGAATGGAGTGAATTTTTAGAGAGGCTTTTGCTTGAAGTTATCTTGAACATCCAAACTTGGATCTGTCAGAACAAGCTAATCATGGTAAATACTTTAACAATTCAATGGTGTTCCTGTGGCATTTGAAATGTCTTGGAACATCTTGCTGTGGTATTTCTGCTTCCAGAATACCAAGGGTGTGACCCTCTGAAAGTTTGATGAAGATAAGATCCGTTCACCCATCCCTTAGAGAAATGGACACACACACACACACACACACACACACACACACACACACACACACACACACACACACACACACACACACACACACACACACACACACCTCTTATAGTATGTATAGATTTACTAAAAATCAAACTTTCAACCCTCTACATTGAGCCACCATCCGAAGCATCATAAAATTGATGATTCAAGTATTATCGATCTACATTAGGGTTTACAACATGGCCGCTGATTGGAAACTACAATATTTCTTCCAACGGAACGATTCACTTCAGACAACAACAAATTCATGTTAAAAAACTGTTGTTGAACTGGTCTCGATAACATGTTGGCTGCCAGCTGCTGTAGCTGCCATTTTTAAAAATACTTCTGAAACTAACCTTCTGAAACTTCTGAAACTAAACTTCTGAAAACTTCTGAAAACTTCTGAAACTTCTGAAACTAACTTCTGAAAACCCATGTCTTGGCCCACCTAGGACCCACATAGGGCCCAGTTCAAAGCCCACTGAAAGTCCAGTTCAACCCACCTAACTGACGAAAACCTATGTGGGCCCCAGCCAGCTTTGTAAGGTGGGATATGACATCAATGAGTGTCGTTCTAGTTGTAGAATGACATCGGCAGCCCAGATGGGACCCATGTGGAACCCAGTTAAAAAACACACCAAGAACCCAAGCCCAGCCGAGCCCATCCAAACCACCTATTTCCCAGCTGTGCCCCAGCTGTACATGCTGGCTGGGTTTCCAAAACTTTATCCCGGAGGACTTTTTAAAGCTTATTGGTGCTTATGTTTGAGTCTTTCTCTGAAATGCACTTCCCAGCAGAGGAAACCTACAGGAACAGCTGATTTTATTCTGAAATTATCAAAATCACTGTAATTTAATACAGGTGGAAGCCAATTAACTTGGTGTGTGATTTTGAAGGTGATTTGTTAAACTTGAGCTAATTTACAATTGCTATTATAAGGAGGGTGGACACTTATCCAACCAAGATAATCTAGTTTTGTATTTTTAATTATTTTTTGGAAATTTGTAGAATTTGTTTTTCACTTGGAAGTTGTGGGTTATGATTTGTAAATATTAAAGGTGGAAAAATCTGTTTTAATGCATTTTCATTCCAGGGTACAAGGCAACAAAAGGTGAAAATTTTGAAAGGGGTGTAGATTTTCGATGGGGTCTGTAATTCATATACCTTTTTAAATAAATATATATATATTTTTTTGTATACAGAATAGAGGTTCGTGAAAGAGCTAACATTTATCACACAAACAAATCAAACAGACAAGCAAACAAAGTATATAAAAAGGGGAGCGGTAGACAAGATGGGGAGAGAAGGGGAAGCACATAAACACAATATTTGAGAGCAGGGACATCGGGAATATGTGGGAGGCAGAGGACTTGGGGGGGAGGCGCCGTGGGAAGGGGGGGGGGGGCGGGAGAAGTATAAACACAAGGACACCAAGGACTTCCAGGAAAGAAGTTATTATTTCAGAAAAGTGGATTTGGGGTGAAATTAGTGGGGGTAGAAAAGATCAAGGTTTTGGATGGGGGATAAGATGGGTTTGGATGGGATAAGAGATGGTGGTGAACAGCTGTTTTAAAGACCTGGAAGGAGGAGAGGGATTGAAGAGAGTGAGGGAGTTTGTTCCAGAGGCGGGAGAAAAGAAGAATAAAGGAGAGAAGGTGAGCAGAGAGTCTTGATTTTGACACTTCAACCATAAGAGGGTTGCAGGCAGATCTTGTGCGACTTGTAGGAATATTTGGGGGACAGAGCCCAGAGAGAGCTGGAGGAGCAAGGCCGGAGAGGAGTCGGTAGAAGACAGAAAGACCACCACCCTGCCTGCGGTGAGTAAGTGAAAGGCCCTCTGAGGTAGCTTCATCGCGGGAGATTCCAATGATTCTGAACGCTTTGGTTTCAACAGCACGAAGACGAGCTAGGTGTGAGGCAGGAGCACCAGCCCAGAGGGGGGAACAGTATTCCATTGAGCTGCGGATGAAAGCATTATATGTGGTGAGGAGCTCAGGTGTGCCAAGGAAGGACTTCGCACGACGGAGGATGCCCAGTCGGCGACTGGATTTGGAGGCCAGATCTGAAATGTAGTTTTCCCAGGAAAGATCATGGCAGATAGTGAGACCCAAAAGCTTGAGTGACAGAACTTCTTGGAGAGGCTTATTCAGAAAGTGGAAGGGAGGGTTGTCTAGTCGGTCTTTTCGGAGAGACATCGTAAGAGTGTGGGATTTGTCAGGATTGAAAGACATGTTCCACTTGTTTGCCCAGTCTGTGATTTTGGCCAGGTCTGCAGAGAGTGAGGAGGCTGCAGACTGCCGATCTGAGGGATGAGGAATGGAGCGGCAGAGAGGGGAGTCATCAGCAAAGAGATGGAGAGGAGATTAATAAATATTCTCTTGAAAATTCAAGAGAGTCAGAGAGATCATTGATGAAGACCAGAAAAAGCACAGGGCCCCGAACACTACCTTGGGGAACTCCAGCCTGAACAGGAAGAGGAGATGAGAGAAACCCATTCAGGGCCACACGTTGACTACGACTAGAGAGGAAGTCCACCAGCCATGCGTGGAGATTTCCATGGATACCAAAGGAGGAGAGTTTGGTGAGCAGAGCGGGGTGCCAGACCGTATCGAAGGCACGTGATATGTCAAGGGAGACGGCTCTAATTTCCTGTTTGGCATTGAGGACTTCCATCCATTGTTGAGACAGCAGAAGCAGTATGTCCAGAGTAGAGTGACCTGGTCTGAAACCAAATTGATGATCAGAGATCAAGCCATTGGAGAAGAGGAACGATTTCATATCCAAAGCAATGATGGATTCCATGACTTTGCTGATAATTGGGAGAAGGCTGATTGGTCTGTAGTTGCTAGGATTTGTTTTTGCAACTTTTTTGTGTAAAGCAGTGATATTGGCTGATTTCCAAGCAGATGGCAGATTACCTTGAGCAAAAGAGAGGGTGAAGAGAACAGAGAGAGGGAGTGAAAGAGCGGAAGAACAGGATTTTAGGACCCGTGGGCTGATGCCGTCAGGTCCAGTTGCAGAATCAGAGTCGAGGGTTGACAGAAACTTTTCCACCTTGTCAGGAGGAAAGGACACAGAGTCCAGGAGCAGCTGGGTACGACTGGGTACGGTGGGTACAGAGAGGGATGGGTTTGGGACACAAGATATAGAGGCAAACACAGAGTTGAGGCATTCAGCTTTTTCACGTGCGGAGTCAGCTGTGTAGCCGTTTGAGGTAAGGGAGGGGATGGAAGGGGAACAAACACTAGAAACAGATTTGACCAGACACCACCAGGATTTGGAAGAGGGAGACAGATAAGAGAGTTAGGTCTTGAGAATGGAGAGATATTGTTTCCTGGCTCTCCTGAGGGTGGAGACACACTTGTGGGTGTCTCCATCAAGGTGGGTGTGTCTCCACCTCCACCACAAGGTGTGGGTTTGTCTCCACCTCCACCACAAGGTGTGGGTGTGTATCCACCTCCACCAAGGTGGAGACACAAGGGTCACTTGTGCAAATATCAAAATTATAGAAGTGAATTAAAATTTGATATCATGAGATAGTTATGAAAGTTAGATACTGGAGACTCAGAAAACAAGATTATTCATCAAAAATAATTTTGAGGAATTTATGACTCTCAGTTTCTTAACAATCCTCTAGAGGAAGCTTAGTCCTTCAAACTCCTGGGTCTCACTATCAGCCATGATCTTTCTTTAGCAAACCACATTTCAAATTTGGCCTCCAAAGCCAGCCACAGACTGGGCATCCTCCGTCATCCAGTCCTTCCTTGGCACACCTGAACACCTATCCACCGACAAGGCCTTCATCCGCAGCTTATGGAGTACTGCTCTCCCCTGTGGGCTGGCTCCCCTGCCTCACACCTTACTCAGCTTGATGCCGTGGAAACCAAGTCCTTCAAGATTATTGGAATCCCCTGCGATGAAGCTGAGTCTATGAGCCTATCACTTTCCCATCGCAGACAGGTCAGTGGTCTCTGTCTTCTACCACCTCCTTTCTGGTCTTTCTGCAAGGTGCACGTTGTCCACCAACAACCTCGCCCACTTCTGGTGAAACTCCCAAAATCCAGAAGCACTTCTCACCTTCACTCAGTCGTTCATTTTTTTTCTCCTGCCTGTGGAACCAAGTTCCACTTCCTCTTCAATCTCATTCTTTCCTTCAAGTTTTCAAGACAGTTGTTCCCCACTATCTCAGATCATCCCCAATCTAAAACCATAATCCTTCTCCCCCCATTAATCCCACACCACACCTCAATCCCACATCCTTGAGTTTTTTCTTCAGTTTTTCCTACCTGAGAGTTTGCTACAACCATAGGACGATTTCTGATCTAATTGGGGACTCATTCTATGAAACACTTATTGTCATCAGAAAAATTGGCCTCACTCATCAGGAATTGATTAGTCATCAATGACAGCAAAAATACATTCTGTGAGTTTTGTTGACCTTCAAATAAATTGATCACGCATGGGTCATCCAATAGTTTCTATCCCTAGTTCCCTACTCCCTTGGATCAAGCTGGATGGAGGAAAACAGGTCTACCTTTTCCCACAAGGAAGTAATATAGGCAATTGCTGGGTTCTCTGAATCATATTCAAACCTAGACTAGACAGATTCAAACCCAGATGAGACAGATTAGAGGCGAGATTCAAACCCAGACGAGACAGATTAGAGGCGAGATTCAAACCCAGACTAGACAGATTCAAACCCAGACGAGACAGATTAGAGGCGAGGTTCAAACCCAGACGAGACAGATTCAAACCCAGGCTAGACAACTTAGAGGCGAGATTCAAACCCAGGCTAGACAACTTAGAGGCGAGATTCAACCCCAGGCTAGACAGCTTAGAGGCGAGATTCAACCCCAGGCTAGACAGCTTAGAGGCGAGATTCAACCCCAAGCTAGACAGCTTAGAGGCGAGATTCAAAACCAGGCTCGACAACTTAGAGGTGAGATTCAACCCCAGGCTAGACAGCTTAGAGGCGAGATTCAACCCCAGGCTAGACAACTTAGAGGCGAGATTCAACCCCAGGCTAGACAGCTTAGAGGCGAGATTCAACCCCAGGCTAGACAGCTTAGAGGCGAGATTCAACCCCAAGCTAGACAGCTTAGAGGCGAGATTCAAAACCAGGCTCGACAACTTAGGGGTGAGATTCAACCCCAGGCTAGACAGCTTAGAGGCGAGATTCAACCCCAGGCTAGACAACTTAGAGGCTAGATTCAAACCCAGGCTAGACAGCTTAGAGGCGAGATTCAACCCCAGGCTCGACAACTTAGAGGCGAGATTCAAACCCAGGCTAGACAGCTTAGAGGTGAGATTCAAACCCAGGCTAGACAGCTTAGAGGCTAGATTCAAACCCAGGCTAGACAGCTTAGGGGTGAGATTCAAACCCAGGCTAGACAGCTTAGGGGTGAGATTCAAACCCAGGCTAGACAGCTTAGAGGCGCCCGAGGCTAGACAACTTAGAGGCTAGATTCAAACCCAGGCTAGACAGCTTAGAGGCGAGATTCAAACCCAGGCTCGACAACTTAGAGGCGAGATTCAACCCCAGGCTAGACAGCTTAGAGGCGAGATTCAACCTCAGGCTAGACAACGTAGAGGCTAGATTCAAACCCAGGCTAGACAGCTTAGAGGCTAGATTCAAACCCAGGCTCGACAACTTAGAGGCGAGATTCAACCCCAGGCTAGACAGCTTAGAGGCGAGATTCAACCTCAGGCTAGACAACGTAGAGGCTAGATTCAAACCCAGGCTAGACAGCTTAGAGGCGAGATTCAACCCCAGGCTAGACAGCTTAGAGGCGAGATTCAAACCCAGGCTAGACAGCTTAGAGGCTAGATTCAAACCCAGGCTAGACAGCTTAGAGGCTAGATTCAAACCCAGGCTAGACAGCTTAGAGGTGAGATTCAAACCCATGCTAGACAGCTTAGAGGCGAGATTCAACCCGAGGCTAGACAACTTAGAGGCTAGATTCAACCCCAGGCTAGACAGCTTAGAGGCTAGATTCAAACCCAGGCTAGACAGCTTAGAGGTGAGATTTAAACCCAGGCTAGACAACTTAGAGGCGAGATTCAACCCCAGGCTAGACAGCTTAGAGGCTAGAATCAAACCCAGGCTAGACAGCTTAGAGGCGAGATTCAACCCGAGGCTAGACAACTTAGAGGCTAGATTCAACCCCAGGCTAGACAGCTTAGAGGTGAGATTCAAACCCAGGCTAGACAGCTTAGAGGCGAGATTCAACCCAAGGCTAGACAACTTAGAGGCTAGATTCAACCCCAGGCTAGACAGCTTAGAGGCTAGATTCAAACCCAGGCTAGACAGCTTAGAGGCTAGATTCAAACCCAGGCTAGACAGCTTAGAGGTGAGATTCAAACCCAGGCTAGACAGCTTAGAGGTGAGATTCAAACCCATGCTAGACAACTTAGAGGCTAGATTCAACCCCAGGCTAGACAGCTTAGAGGTGAGATTCAAACCCAGGCTAGACAGCTTAGAGGCGAGATTCAACCCAAGGCTAGACAACTTAGAGGCTAGATTCAACCCCAGGCTAGACAGCTTAGAGGCTAGATTCAAACCCAGGCAAGACAGCTTAGAGGCTAGATTCAAACCCAGGCTAGACGGCTTGGAGGCAAGATTCAAACCCAGACAAGACGGCTGAGAGGCGAGATTCAAACCAAGGCTAGACAGCTTAGAAACGAGATTCAAACCCAGGATAGACAGCTTAGAGGCACGATTCAAACCCAGGATAGACAGCTTAGAGGCAAGATTCAAACCCAGGATAGACAGCTTAGAGGCGAGATTCAACCCCAGGCTAGACAACTTAGAGGCCAGATTCAAACCCAGGCTAGACAGCATAGAGGCGAGATTCAACCCCACACTAGACAACTTAGAGGTGAGATTCAAACCCAGGCTAGACAGCTTAGAGGCGACATTCAACCCTTGGTGAGACAACTTAGAGGCGAGATTCAACCCCAGGCAAGACAGCTCGCAGGCGAGATTCAAACCCATGCAGGACAGCTTGGAGGTGAGATTCAAACCCAGGATAGACAGATTAGAGGCGAGATTCAAACCCAGGATAGACAGCTTAGAGGCGAGATTCAAACCCAGACGATAGTTTGGAGGCGAGATTCAAACCCAGGCTAGACAGTTTAGAGGCGAGATTCAAACCCAGACGATAGTTTGGAGGCGAGATTCAAACCCAGGCTAGACAGATTAGAGGCGAGATTCAAACCCAGGCTAGACAGTTTAGATGCGAGATTCAAACCCAGACGATAGTTTGGAGGCGAGATTCAAACCCAGGCTAGACAGCTTAGAAACGAGATTCAAACCCAGGATATACAGCTTAGAGGCGAGATTCAAACCATGGCTGGACAGTTTAGAGGCGAGATTCAAACCCAGGATAGATAGCTTAGAAACGAGATTCAAACCCAGGATAGACAGCTTAGCGGTGAGATTCAAACCCAGGCTAGACAGATTAGAGGCGAGATTCAAACCCAGGCTAGACAGTTACGAGGCGAGATTCAAACCCAGACGATAGTTTGGAGGCGAGATTCAAACCCAGGCTAGACAGCTTAGAAATGAGATTCAAACCCAGGATATACAGCTTAGAGGCGAGTTTCAAACCATGGCTAGACAGCTTAGAGGCGAGTTTCAAACCATGGCTAGACAGCTTAGAGGCGAGATTTAAACCCAGGATAGACAGTTTAGAGGTGAGATTCAAACCCAGGATAGACAGTTTAGAGGCGAGATTCAAACCCAGGCAAGACCGCTTAGAAGCGAGATTCAAACCCTGGCTAGACAGCTTAGAAGCGAGAATCAAACCCAGGATAGACAGCTTGGAGGCGAGATTCAAACTCAGGATAGACAGCTTAGAGGCGAGATTCAAACCCAGGCTAGACAGCTTAGAAACGAGATTCAAACCCAGGATAGACAGCTTAGAGGCAAGATTCAAACTCAGGATAGACAGCTTAGAGGCAAGATTCAAACCCAGGATAGACAGCTTCGAGGCGAGATTCATACCCAGGCTAGACAGCTTTGAGGCGAGATTCAAACCCAGGCAGGACAGCTTAGAAGCGAGATTCAAACCCAGACTAGACAGATTCAAACCCAGACTAGACAGATTTGAGGCGAGATTCAAACACAGACTAGACAGATTCAAACCCAGACTAGACAGATTAGAGGCGAGATTCAAACCTGGATGAGACAGATTAGAGGCGAGATTCAAACCCAGACTAGACAGATTCAAACCCAGACGAGACAGATTAGAGGCGAGATTCAAACCCAGATGAGACAGATTGAAACCCAGGATCGACAGCTTAGAGGCGAGATTCAAACCCAGGATAGACAGCTTAGAGGCGAGATTCAAACCCAGGTTAGACAGATTCAAACCCAGACTAGACAGCTTCGAGGTGAGATTCAAACTCAGACTAGACAGATTACAGGTGAGATTCAAACCCAGACTAGACAGATTCAAACCCAGACGAGACAGCTTTGAGGCGAGATTCAAACCCAGACTGGTCAGCTTCGAGGCGAGATTCAAACCCAGACTAGACAGCTTCAAACCCAGACTAGACAGATTCAAACCCAGAATAGACAGATTAGATGCGAGATTCAAACCCAGACTAGACAGATTCAAACCCAGACTAGACAGATTTAAACCCAGACTAGACAGATTCAAACCCAGAATAGACAGATTAGATGCGAGATTGAAACCCAGACTAGACAGATTCAAACACAGACTAGACAGATTCAAACCCGGACTAGACAGATTCAAACCCGGACTAGACAGGTTCAAACCCGGACTAGACAGATTCAAACCCGGACTAGACAGATTCAAACCCAGACTAGACAGATTCAAACCCAGACTAGACAGATTCAAACCCAGACTAGACAGATTCAAACCCAGACTAGACAGATTCAAACCCAGACTAGACAGATTAGATGCGAGATTCAAACCCAGACTAGACAGATTCAAACCCAGCATAGACAGCTTAGAGGCGAGATTCAAACCCAGACTAGACGGATTCAAACCCAGACTAGACAGATTAGATGCGAGATTCAAACCCAGACTAGACAGATTCAAACCCAGACTAGACAGATTCAAACCCGGACTAGACACATTCAAAACCGGACTAGACAGATTCAAACCCAGACTAGACAGATTCAAACGCAGACAAGACAGATTCAAACCCAGACTAGACAGATTCAAACCCAGGCTAGACAGATTCAAACCCAGACTAGACAGATTCAAACCCAGGCTAGACAGATTCAAACCCAGACTAGACAGATTTAAACCTGGACTAGACAGATTCAAACCCAGACTAGACAGATTCATACCCTGACTAGACAGATTCAAACCCGGATTAGACAGATTCAAACCCGGACTAGACAGATTCAAACCCGGACTAGACAGATTCAAACCCGGACTAGACAGATTCAAACTCAGACTAGACAGATTCAAACCCAGGCTAGACAGATTCAAACCCAGACTAGACAGATTCAAACCCGGACTAGACAGATTCAAACCCGGACTAGACAGATTCAATCCCAGACTCGACAGCTTTGTAGCGATTGTTTGTACCTTCAGGCCATCCTACCAGCGCTGTTTGAAAGATGCAAATTAGTTGAGCAGGCTACACATGGACATGATTTTAATACCTTTGTTACATTTTCAATTAAGTAAAAAGAAAAACATTTCCAGCAAAACATGTGGACTACTTATCCAATATAAGAAAGTGTATGAAGACAGTACACAGCCCATGACGACCCAATATTGGCAAACAGGATTGGTAAATAACACAGGCAGACTGCAGGAAACATCTTCATTTGGAAAAATATTTTTCAATCCGTATTTAGGAAAGCTAAAATGAATTTGTAGTGATTTTGGGGGAAGGGTCATGACTTTTACTTTGACCTTTGACCTTAATTATGGATGGAAAGGACAACCTTTTTATTACTCATCAAATACGTTTTATTTATTTATTTATTTATTTATTCTGTTCCAGAGAAAGGTTAAATTGATAGGGGGTTAGAGGGTCAAAAATTTGGCACAACGGGCAAGGGACTAAATTACCAGGAAAGGAGGAGAGAGCGAGAGGCGGACGATGGGGGAACACTGAAACCAGGAAGAGGGCTGTGTTATGAGGGGGTAATGGGTTAATGGGGTAATAAAGTACAGGATGGGGAATGACGCAGGATGGCGGTGCACTGCCTGCTTGAAGTCCTGAATGGGGGAGTGGGAGGCAATGGTCTCTGGAAAGACAGAGAAGCGAGGAGTAAGAGTTTGGTGTGCAGTCAGCCTGGAACTTGAATATTAATGCTTCGAACTTCTGTGCTTTTCCAAAAACATTCCCATGCGATTACAATAGTCAATGCATGGAATGCGAGAGGGAAACTTTGATGTTAATTTGCCTTTCAGTGACCTCATCCGTATAATTTGTAATGCAAATTTATAACATCTTACCTACCAATTTTATTCAAAATGGCACCTTGCATGCCAGCCATCATGGGAGCAAAAATGTGGAAAATCCCAAATGTTTTTGTACTAGTCCTGCCGTAACTCAATCTCTCACATCGATACTGTACGTAGTCATTGATAGACAGATTCTACTGAAATGTCCTGGGATGAAGACCGCCCCGATTCACGTTATATATATACCATTTTTAATAGAATAAATCCACCCTAAGGTGTTTTGTCCTTCCTCCTGGTTGCTCTCAATGTGGATAAGTGAAACCCCAGGTTGCTCAAATGTGTTTGCCAGAAGCAAATGCATACTGAAGCCTCATTAGTCATCCGGAAATGCATTTTAAATGCCATATCCTCAAACAGGCTGAAAAAAAGACAGAAGGGAGAAGACACCCACATCAGTGGTTGTTGTACAGACACCATAATTTACTATTATGATTATTTTAACATTGTATAGTCTAACTTGCCAACATGGAAATTATGATACATTGTTTCTTTTGTCAGGACAACTTTTTTGAAAAATTTAACTCAACACCTCATTTTCTGGGCTGGCAGGTTAGCTTGGAGGTATACGCAATCACCTTTGAGCTGTCTATCCTGGGTTCGAATCCCAACATCACTTTAAACTGTTGCCATGGTGTTTCACATGCAGCCAGGGCAGACATCGTTGTGCACGCCGTCCATCCAAAGGATGTTAACTTAGAGGACCCATCTTCCAGTACTGGTTGCTAGTCAATGTTAAATATCCCATGGTGTTTTGTGCGTTGAGTCGGTGAGTTATCGCCGGCACTATGAACAAATTCCTGCCATTTGCAGTTGAACGTCAGGTCTGGCCAGCCAGTTTTTTTTTGTTTTTTTTGTATACAAGATCGAGGCTCGTGAAAGAGCGAACATTAATCACACAAAAAGTCAAACCGACACAAAGAACACAAAAAATAAGGGGAGTGGAAGACAAGATGGGGAGAGAGGGGGAAGGACACAAACACATTTGAAAGCAGGAACATCGGGAGAAATGTTTTAGGGGGAGGGCTTGGGGGGAGGTGGGAGAGGTATAAAACATATGAACACTGCTAGGACTTCCAGGAAAGAAGTTGGAATTTCCAAAAAAAAAAAAAAAAAAAAAAAAAAAAAGGGTATCTGTGGTGAATTAGTGGGGGTAGAAAAGATGAAGGTTTTGCATGGGGGAAGATAAGAGATGGTGGTGAACAGCTGTTTTAAAGACCTGGAGGGTGGAGTGGGATTAAAGTGAGTGGGGGAGTTTGTTCCAGAGGCGGGAGAAAAGGGGAACGAAAGAGTGAAGGTGAGCAGAGAGCCGAGATTTTGGCAGTTTAACCATAAGAGGGTTGCAGGCAGATTTTGTGCGACCTGAAGGAATATTGGGGGACAGAGCACAGAGAGAGCTGGGGGAGCAAGGCCGGAGAGGAGTCGGTAGAAGACAGAAAGACCACCAACCTGCCTGCGGTGATTGAGTGAAAGGCCCTCGGAGTTAACTTCATCGCGGGAGATTCCAATGATTCTGAAAGCTTTGGTTTCAACAGCGTGAAGCTGAGCTAGGTGTGAGGCACCAGCCCAGAGGGGGGAACCAGCCCAGAGCACCAGCCCAGAGGGGGGAACAGTACTCCATTGAGCTGCGGATGAAAGCCTTGTACATGGTGAGCTCAGGTGTGCCAAGAAAGGACTTCGCATGACGGAGGATGCCCAGTCGGCAACTGGCTTTGGCACCCAGCTTGGAAATGTGGTTTTCCCAAGAAAGATCATGGCAGATAGTGAGACCCAAAAGCTTGAGCGACAGAACTTCTTGGAGAGGATTGTTGAGAAAGTAGATGGGAGGGTTTTCCATCGGTCCTTTCGGAGAGACATAGTAAGAGTGTGAGATTTGTCAGGATTGAAAGACATGTTCAGTTCGTGAAAGACTAGCTTTTCCCCAGAAGCTAAGTTTCCTGGAGCGGATGGTTCTGTCTTTCTGTTATAATTTCGTCCCTGTGTTTTTTTTTACTTGCAAAATCGAAGATTTTTCAATTATCTTGGTTAGTTGCGTTTGTTATTACTTGGCAAAAAAAAAAAAAACATTTTTTTTTTGCAAGTACGTTGATCACTCCGGTTTGTGTGTGTGTTTGTTTGTGTGTGTTTGTGTTTGTCTGTCCGCTCAATTATAATTGCCTACAGGTCACAATTTTAAACCTATCTTCACGAAACTTCATCAAATGGTAGAGTTCGTGGTCCGACAAAATCCTATACGTTTTTGATGTGAAAAGGTCAAAAGGTCAACATAGGCCAAAGGTCAACCACTTTTTTTCAAAATTTCTAAAATCCTCAATTTTCATCCGATTGAGTTGAAATTTGAATAGGATTTACATATCGGCTAACTGAATTCAACCACCAACTATTTTTGAGATCAGCGGAGGCCAAAAGGTCAACGTAGGCCAAAGGTCAACCACTTTTTTCCAAATTTCGAAAATCCTCAATTTTCATCTGATTGACTTGATATTTGGAAAGGATTTACATATCGGCTAACTGAATTCAAACACAAACTATTTTTGAGATCAGTATAGGCCAAAAGGTCAACATAGGCCAAATTTCTAAAATTGTCAATTTTCATCCGATTAACTTAAACTTTGAAGATGATTTGCATATCAGGTCACTGAATTCAATCACTAATTATTTTTGAAGTCAAAAGAATGCTTTACTGAGTGCCATTCGACTTTGTTCTGTTTTGCCAAGTCTCACTCTATGAGTGATTTTTCATTTGTTTGTTACTTGCAAAATCGAAGATTTTTCAAGTATATTGGTCGGTTGCGTTTGTGGTTCTGTCTGTCTGTTTGTCTGTTTGTCACCGGCCTTCATGTCACAATTCGAAACCGATCGTCACGAAACTTCACCAAGTTGTCTAGGTCGTCCCAATTGAGAAGCCTATTGACTTTGAGGTTAAAGGTCAAAGGTCATCTGGAGGTCAAATTTCTAAAATCGCCATTTTAAATCTGATTGACTTGAAAATTGAATAACATTTGTATATTGAGTCAATAAATTGGGAAATGAACTATTGTTGAGGTCAAAAGGTCAAAAGTGAACTGAAGGTCAAACTTCCAAAATCGTCAATTTTCATCTGAAAAACCGTCAATTTTCATCCGATTGACTTGGAAATTGAACAGTATTTGCACATTGTGTCATTAAATAGGAAAACCAACTACTTTTGAGGTCAAAAGGTCAAAGGTCAACTGTAGGTCAAACTTCCAAAATCATCAATTTTCATCTAAAAATCATCACTTTGCATCCTATTGACCCGAGCTTTGATCAAGATCGTCAATTTTGATCTTGATGAAATGGACAAACCTTTTTTGGGGGAGGTGGGGGGGGGGGGTGAGTTTTGCAAGTATCGTGCCATGCACTACATATTTCTTGTTTGTTTTTTGTATACAAGATCGAGGCTCGTGTAAGAGCTATCACATTCAACACACATTAGCACATAAAACACAAAAACATGAATGGACACTTAAACCAATAAAGGGAGGGACAGACAAGATGGGGAGAGAGAGGGAAGCACACAGGCACAACAGTGTAGTTACCTCCGCCACCAGAGGTGGATGGAGGTTATGTTTTCACCGCTGTCTGTCCGTTTGTCTGTCTGTTTGTGAACAAAATATCTCAAAAAGTTGTGAACGGATTGAGACGAAATTTGGCAGAGATGTAGCATACATGACAACGACGAAATAATTAGATTTTGGTTAAGATCCGGATTCGGATCCGGCCAGTGGAATTTTTAAGTGATTCTTCACCATTGGGATGTAGGGCCAAAAACGATACATAGCAGGATATCTCAAAAAGTTGTGGACGGATTTGGCGGAACTTGGTGGACCAGTTGGGTGTCTGACAAGGACAAATAGATTCGAATTTGGTGAAGATCTGAATATGGATTCGGATATGAGAATTATTTAATTATGTAAGTGATTCTTCACCATTTGGAGATAGTGCCAAAACGATACATAGAAGGATATCTCAAAAAGTTATGGACGGCTTTGGACGTAACTTGTTGGACAGGTTGTGTGTGTGATGAGGAAGAATCGATTCAATTTTAGTGAAGATCCAGATCCAGCTAGTAAAAATTTTAAGTGGTTCTTCACCATTGAGTGATATTGCCGACCTGCATGCAAATTCTGTCTGTTTTGAAACCGTGCTCCTCGTTCCATCCTTTCATGCTCTTCCTCGACTTTATCCTATTCGCCCTCTTCACTGCAATTAAAAAAGACAGAAAAAAACATTTTCCACTCCAAAACACAAATGTCAATCTGTTTTTAATTCCTTCTGCCTGTATTTCCTGTACTCATATATTTATCTCTCCCTTTTCTCAATATCTCCAAACTGAATCTTCCCTGACTGAAACGTTTCTTCCTTCTTCCTTCAAAGGCTTTTCATACATTTTAAAATGCTTCACCTTCTTTATTTCTCTGTTATAAGCACTCGACCTCTTCTTCTTCTTCTTCTTCTTCACCAATAATTATTCTTTCTCTTGGTCTTCTTCTTCTTCACATGAATTATTTTCCAAACCTGTCGCATCTAAACAATTGGTCCATCAACCCTTCGCCCATACCTAAAACACCATCTTCCTCCATGCTTTCAACAATAATTATTTCCTCCTATCCCATGATCTTTGTCTGCATATTTCCAGAATGGGAATCTTGAGATGTCCAGTTTGCAAAGATTGTCTGTTCCTGAAAATCAAAACACCTTCATGCTCTTCAATGTTGTCAAACCCCTCCATGTGTTTTATTTGTGTTTAAACCTCCATTCCACCTCACCCCACCCCTCTCAGCCTTCTTCCCATCATGCACCCTCTCCTTCATCCCACACACTCAGCCTCCCCCATTTCCCACACCCACCCAGCTTCCCACATCCAGCACCCTCGCAAATCCTCCTCCCCCAGCGCTAACTATCCGGATCTCAAACATCCAGGGACTCGACTCTGACCTGACAGATCTCTCAATCCAGCCCACTGCTGATAAACCAGACATCATCTGTTTAACAGAATCCTTTCTCCCACAGGACATCCCTGACTCCTTAGTGTCTCTCTCTGGCTATTGTCTCTTCTGATTTGATAGGCCTGAAAGATTCCCTGGTGGCGGTGTTGCACTTCACACCAATAACTCAATTTCACACTATCTGTGTACTGATCTTGCACCTTCCAACTCCCTGGCATACCTATGGCTATGACTACCCCTTCCCTTCCACTTCTTGTTTGTCTGTGTTGTACCATCTTAAAAACAATGATGACTCCAACTATATCTCTCTCAGACAGCATGGACAAACTTCTATCCACTCATCCCAACCCTATCTTCCTCGTATGTGGCAATTTCAATTGTTACCAACCAACTTGGCTGGGTGTTGGTACCTCTCACCAGCCGTGGCACTTTGGCAAAGGACTTCTGTGACTCCATTTGACTGACAAAGTGACTCCATTTGACTGTTTAAGCAAAGTCCACAGACACCTTATTTTAGGTTGGAGAGATTTATTACTTATTGGAGAAGAAACTTGGCTTGATAATGCACTGATTTACCTCACACAATACATAAGCATACAGAAGTTACAGCACAGAATACACAGCAAAACACAACGAATCAAGTAAGTCTTCTGAAATTCTCTCCCAGAGTTCTCTCTTTATAAGAGCCAAGTCCTTTGAAGTTCCCAGGGAGGGGTCTAAGAGCATGGAGGGGTTTACTGGAGGTCTGACATTCTGGCCCCACAACATCTGACTCATTATGCAAGCCCTGAGAACCAGTAGGTATGCTTTGAGATGTCAAACTGAAAGAAAAGTTACCGCTTGGGGTATTCCCTTGAGTAAAATGTTCCTCTGGCACCATCTGGCAATCATTTTACTGCAGGCTCCAAGTGGGGAGGAGAGAGAAAGTAGATGAATGTACATCTGATTTTAATCATAGAGGGGAGATGCATTCATAGAAAGAATTGCTGAGTGCATAGTTTTCCAGCTCCACAGAGAGTATTGCATTATTCATTTTCACCACCATCCCTTTCCACCAACACAAGAATACATTTTCCAAATGCACCTATTCAGAGTTGTTCAAAGTATTCTACCCAATAACACATATCTCTGTGATTTTCCTGCAAAGAAGAAAGTACAAAGAGAATTGTAATTAACTACAGGGATACTCGTCCATGTCCATAAAGATAGTCTCAATTTGATTAATTATGTAGAAGCTATACTTCTACAAAGAGATGAACTTATAAAATGAGTCAGGATGCCTGGATGTCTGTCCATCCTTCCGTCTGGTCATCCATCCTTCCATCTGGTCGTCCATCCATTAACTTTTTGTTATTTTTGCTACTCCACCCTTATCACCCAGCTGATTTTTCTGAAACTCGACACATGAATACAAGACAGTAGCCCACACAATTGCTCTATCTTCGATTTTTTGATTTTGGATCACGTGGATTTTCAGCGGGGTTACCCCCTGAAATTTTGGATCCCTACTTGTGCCTTATTTACCAACTAATTGCTCTGAAACTTGAAACAGCCCTACTTGTCTATGGTCCACAGGATCGCTCAGTCTTAGATTTTTCCTTTTCATATTTTTCAAATTTGAATCATGGTGGCTCCCAGGGTTATTACCTTCCCTTTCAATATCCTTGATATATTTATGTCTGCCATTACTCCTTCCATCCTCCTCCACACATTCACACCCACCTGAATCCTACTCCACACCTCTGCATCTGACCTACCATCCCCAGTCACTGTTCCACCCAGATACTGAAAACGATTTCGCTGTCTGATCTCCTTCCCCTCTGTCCTGATATTCATTTATTTTCTCTGCTGCCAAAACCACATCACTTCAGTCTTCTCCATACTCATCTTCAGCCCATGTATCTCAAATGCCTTCAAAACTCTTGTCTCTGTTCCCTTATACATAGTTTCCATCAACCTAACTTCTGCTTTCTGCACTCCCATCCATCTCAGAGTCGCAATCACTATCTCTCTTGGAACAGTGTCGTATGCCTTCTCCAGGTCCATAAATTCCAATGCCAATACACCCTGCACCTTCTCCACCAGTTGTCCCAGCATGAAAATCCCATCCGTCATCCCCCTACTCTTTCTAAACCCCTGCTGCTCTTACCCGATCTCCTTCGCCACACTCTTCCTTATCCTCCCATCCAGAATCCTCTACAGTACCTACATGACATGAATAAGGGGTGTAATGCACCTGTACTTCCCCAGATCAAGAACATCTCCATTCCCTTCCATATTGGCACAATTAACCTTGTCTTCTCTGGAACCGAAACCTCTCTCATACAAACATTCAACAACGTCTTCGTCCAACTGGCTCCGACTTCTCCCGCTGCAATTATCATCTCTGTACACACCTCATCAATGCCTGGCACTCTTCCCTTATTCATCCTCTTCAATGCTGTCCGCATTTCTTCCTCCGTGATCTCCACCAGCTCCTCTTTCCCCTCCACATAACACAGGAGCTTGAGTTTGCCATTGCTTCCTCCTCGGTTCAACAGTTCCTTGAAATATCCTTCCCACACTTTCAATACTGCTCCCTCTCTGTCACTAGCCTCCTGCCACCATCTTTAATCACCATCCCCACTTCATGTTCTTTCGATCCTCAACCCTGTCATGAGCCAATTTATAGATCATCTTCCTCACACCATCCTCTTCTAACCTGTTCTAACCTCCTCTTTCATATCATTCCTCACCTTATCCACAGCTCTCCTTGTTCCTTTCTTCTTCTGCTCATACACTCACCTGCACATCTGGCTGCCTCCCTCTATCTTCTTCCATACCTCATTACTTTCACCAACTGCTTTCACTACTTCTTCCGTCCACCATACCTGATTTATATTCCTCGACGATGCACCCTTTCCTGACGTGCTTCCACACAAAACTTCTGCAATTCCCCTAAACGCCTCTCCATACTTCTTCCACTCCTCCAAATCTTCTGCTTATTCGCTAAGTTGCTCATATCTGGCCCTCATTCTCTCCTTGTACTATACGCCAACTTTGTCCCAACACTTCCTCCACCTAATAATCTTCTGACCCTGCTCTTAACCTCCTTCCTTTTCATCATCTGTACCACAAACACCACAGGCTTGTGCTTGGTGGTAACATGCTGTCCCTCCACCTTACAATCCTTACAATCCTTAACCCTCTACAACTGTTGCTTCCTTACCACCACCAAGTCCAGTTCTGTTCCATGCTGTCCATTTCACAGTCTAAACATCTCCACTCAGCACACTACGCGATATTCCTTGAAGTGGTTTTCGTGGTGTGCTGGGAGAAACAGTGCATGTGCCAGGCATCCAATGCGTAGTTCGTCGGCCTAGATTTATGATCAAACTGGACTGGGTGGAAACAACAGAGCAAGATGTTTTGCTCTCGACAGTGTTGCAGCTGTTGCAGCGCATGGAGCTGCACCACCTTGTGATGGTCTTCAATCGCTGAGCCCGGGTGTTCCCCCCAAAGTGGTTGGTCAATACCAGACTCAGTTTACCAGAGCATGGGAAGGACCTCCCCTGGTGGATTGTGCTCGGGCCAATGGCTTGGGACCTCATGATGCCGCGCACCAACTGCGCTACGCACATCGCCGAGGTTCTTCAGTTGTTTCACCCCGGGCTGGTCTCATTGGTTTACTCCCATAGGCTCCATGTGCGCTAGGTCGTTTTGGCCTCGGATTTGGCCGATATTGCCTGCTTTTCCCACCCCTACCTGGCAGCCACTGGCAGAGGGTGGCAAGCCATGGCGGAGTCAAACTCTGCCGATGGCTTTCCACACTCATACATAGTTACACTCCCGACCAGCACCCTATGGCAGTTCAGTTCCTCACTTCCCTGGGATACCAGTCAAACTCAGAGATCGCATGACAACCGGTGGGGCCACGGACTACATCCTGATGATGGATGCAGATCCAGTCAAGCGCTGGTGCATTGTGCCTGGAACCGCCGCAGGGCGGGTCTGAAGGTAGCTTATCAACCTTCGGACTCGGTGGAACTCGGTGCGAGTGATTGATCCCAACACACCAGTAATCCGTATCGTTGAGTACCTTCTCAGCCTGGAAGCCCGTGCGGTGGAATGGGCAAGGCTGGAGATTGGTGCCATTGTGTTGAGAGTTGAGAGAGAGGGAGGGAATTCCCTGCCCCATCCCCTTGCAGTTACTTATTGTGTTTACCCTTGCGGTTATGCCCATTTCCTGTGCGTTATACCTTGTGATATCATGGGATTATTAACAATTGACACTTTAATGTTTACATTGGTAAAACAGAAGCAGCAATACGTACCTGGAACTAAATGTGTGATGGATATCCAAGACCTGACTTATCAAAGGTAGGTACCTTGATACATATCTAGAGTTTTTTTCCTTCAAAATAAATGAGTGATGATGACATTGTTGATCACATGACTCAAATTAATATCATTTTAAAAGCTTGATTACTGCAGACACAAACAAACAACGAATGAATATGGATTGTGAACGTTTGCACTTCATCAGGCAGGTGCATGATGGAATGGAATCCATAATGTGGTGATAAATGCATTTGTCATGCCAACATGTATTAAAAACAGATTTGCAGGAGAAAATGTTGCCTGATGGATATAACATTTGTACAAATCGTCTGACTCGCAAATTATCTCGATCATCCAGAGGGTGGTTGCCGAAGGGCCCACTCACAATCAAAATGCAAAATGCGAAGGAATACATTGAATAATGTCAGCAATATGTTGGAGGATGGATAGATTGTAAACTTTCTTTATTGGATTTGTAAGGCTTGGTAGTGGGGTGGATAAAACCTTGTTGGTTGTTATGCTGCCCTTACTGCTCCAGGTTCGATTTCCAAGGCTGCTGAGGGCAGGAACCTTTCATGGAGAGCTATCTGCATTTTGCAAATTGATGCCATTACGTTGTCTTACTGATACGCCTTTATTCCATTTGGTCATTGGTTAATCGTAAACGCAGAACTCCCTGAAAAGCTGCTGCGGATCTCCTATATCAATATCAGAAAGGCTCATGAGGATACGTCTGTCAACAAGTATCCAACAACGTCTGTCAACAACAAGAGGATACGTCATCTATTTAAACCTCCTGTGTGTGCTTGCCCTTACCATGGGAGACCAAGGATGTCTTTTATTAAGTGCTCTCCCATAACTCACTAAATATGAAGTACAGCGAGAGGGTTGTCATCCCGGGAGATTACAGCGTCAGAGTAGGTGCAGTTGCCATCTCCTGGCCAAATGTACTGGGTCCACATGGATAATGGACAATATCTCCACGACCTGTGTGCTTCACATGGACTCTGTCGAACAAACATACTTTCAGGGGAATCTCCATAGTAAGGTCACTTGAAGACATGCTCGGTCAGGAGTTTATCATCAACTAGATTCCGCCATACAGATGTGAAAGACATTCTGGATGTGTGTGCCGTGCACCGCACAGATTGTGCCACAGACTATGGGCTTGTAAGTACGAAAGCCCCTATTCATTGAAAGATTCATCATACACCACGGAGTGGCATACCTTGGCTCAGTGTGATGTAATCAATGTGGTCTCACCAGGTGTAATCACTTCCTTGAGATAGAGAAATCTCCACCACAACACACCAAACCCATATGATTGTGAAAATGTCAGGAGATATTTATAGGATAAACTCTACTATTTCGCTTACTCATCGTTTGGCAAGTACATATGTAAAGCACCCGACTGGTTTTCGGCATCTGAGCAGATCATGGCTTCTCTCATTGACACTAAGGAAAGGGCTTATTTAGCATACTCAGCCAACCAAAATCCAGACCTTTGTGACACATACAGGCTAGAAAGATCCAGCTGTCAAAAATATTGGAATGAGCTCTGTGAATGAACACAACAACACTGTGCTAACTGTAACAACTTGCACATGGTATGTACAAAGCCATCCCTGAGGCAGTTGGCCCATCAAAAACGAAATCAGATGGCTCCATAATCAGAGATCACGCCAAGCAGATGGAATGCTGGGTTGAGCACTTTCACGATCGAACCCTACTCTCAATAAACATTGGCGAACATAAAACATTGGTTAATGTTGGTCTCAAGAAACCTCTAATTACACCCCAAGGCTGCCAGATTTGCATGGTCTTAGTGAGGAGCCAACTTTGAGTTTATGAGTCGAATTTAATTGTGCGATCATAGCACTCCTATGTGGTTCTGCTACAAGAAATATTCAGATTCCTGGGTTTCTGAAACTCAGTGGCTCTGCAGTTGTAGCTGAGCTGGAAAGGTCCTCACCGATTCCTAGTGCGAGGACCATGTCCCACATGATTTTGACGATGCCAGCATCATAAGGCTGTATAAAAATAAAAGGGTTGCTGTGATTGCAACAATTGCAAGGGAATCTCTCTTCTCAATGTTCCCAGGAAAGCTGTGCCTGTGTTCTTCTGAACTGTCTCATGACCATCACAGATCGAGTATACACCGAGCGCGTGGGGCTTTTGTGCAAGACGATCCACCACCCTCATGATTTTTGTTCTCAAGACAGTTTCAATAGAAATCCCATGTACAGCGTAGACCACTATATGCATCTTTTCAGCAGATCTAGCCTCTTCCAGCTTCCTGAAAGGATTGGCTGTCCTCCAAAGCTCCTGAGCCTCATTGGCCCATTTCCTGGTGGCATGCAGGCTGTGGTGCAACGGCAAGGTGTCAGTATGCTAGTATGCTAGTATGCTAGTGCTAGGGTATGCTAGTGGAAAATCCAGGAGCTTCTGTATACTGATTAAATAGTCTTGATTACCAATAATGAGGCTGAACTAACTATTGTGTGACAACCTTTCATTAGTCTGCGACAATTTTGGGGTTACCTTAATCCTAAAAAAGTCTGTTTGCATCCTAAAAAAAGTCTGTTTATCATGGCAGAAAACTGACAGTTGTTACCAAGATGACTGTCTACCATGCCTGCATCCTAAACACTCTCCTATATGACAGTGAAAGCTGGACATTATATGTGTGACAGGTAAGGCAACTGAACTCCTTTGACATGCATTGCTTCCATACAATCGTTGTCATGGAGTGAAAGGATAAGACCCTCATGATGAAGTGCTGAAACCGGCTAATATGCAGACACTGTTCATGATTATTGATTAAAGATGTCTGTGGCGGCTTGATCATGTCAGCTGTATGGATGATGGACGGATACCAAAAGATGTGCTGTGTGGCGAGCTGGCAGAAGCTCCTTAGCAAGTTGGAACGCCAGAGTTGCATTTCAGAGATCTCTGCAAAAGATAGTTTCAGTGTTTTTGAATATCCATAATGAGCTGGGAGGAAACTGTGTCAAAATGTGCTGTCTGGAGAAGAGTATTGATCACAGACGCTCAGTCTGCAGAGATATTACATAAAGCAGCAAGGGAGTTCATGATATGGGCCTGCCAGCATCAAGCCCCCATTGATGAGGTTTCCCCGCAATGCCTCATCTGTGGTCACCAATGCAGAGCTTACATCAGTTTAATGAGCCACATGCAGCCATGTAGAAACCTCAACCCAACATAAAGCAGGTACCAACTTCCTGTGAGGCAATGGATGGCTAAGTAGCATTGGTTAACTTCAACATTTGAAGTGTTTCAAAAATGTATATTAGGATAGGTTGCATATTAATGTAATTCTATATACACTTTAAACATTGTACAACTGTTTGGATAGGATATTGTTAGCAGAGGCGATTGGGGGAGTGGTGTTGGATGGAAGGGAGGAAGTCGGGTAGTGTGTGCTTATTCGGCAGCATGCAGTGTGGATAGTTCGAGATTTCATTACTTTTTACAACTAAAAAGTTTTAATTATTTACTTTCAGGGGAATCTCCATAGTCTCAATAAAATCTCCATAAAACCTCCAAAAAACATGATACTGCTTCCGCTCTTACAGAGTACTTAATGAGAGATTAACTGTATGTCACTGAATCAAACTGATTAAAATAGTTTGTTTAAAAAAAAAAAAAAAACGACAAAAATTTAAAAGAGCGTGCCAAAGTCTGAACTCTCGGCCTCGTGTCAGGTATGCTTATATCTTCTTTATTTATTAGACATCATATGGATGTAAATGAACACTCGTTTTACTCTGCGTGTGTTGCACATCACATGCAACGAATTTCACCACCCTGTGCGTTGTATTCATTGTTATTTTAAAAAACGCTTCTGTACACTGCCCTTGAGGCTCAGTTTGCAAGCCACCGTCTACAATTCCAAAAGAAGAGACATAATTCCTCTTTTATGGAAAATGTTTTTCGAGTTTGTTTTATGCTAAAAAAAATAGACTGTAGTGAACACACATTAGTGTTAAAAGATTGGCCTTTAAAACCTACCCTTATGAAGGGTGACAGACATCTATACAAACATACAAACTGTCATTGTATTTTATATGGTAGATTTTTTTATTGTTTTTTTTTTTTAATATTGCATTGTAAACAAAGTGTTGTTGATATTGATGTGGATAATAATAAAGTTCAAGTTCAAATTTACAATATTAGCCCAACCTCTTCTGGGCACACCACATTTTCAAACTGGTTGTCGGAGCCAGGCACAGACTGGGCATTCTTTACTGGGCAAAGTCCTTCTTTAGTTTTACAGAACTTTGTACCATCTAGAAAGTATTGCTCTCCCTTGTGGCCTGACGCACCAGCAACCTGCCTCATGCTCCTGAAAACTGTAGGCCAAGGCTCTGAAATGATCTTATTCTGCACAAATGGAATATTGCTCTCCCTTGTGGCCTGGTGCACCAGCAACCTGCCTCATGCTCCTGAAAACTGTAGGCCAAGGCTCTGAAATGATCTTATTCTGCACAAATGGAATATTGCTCTCCCTTGTATTTCGAATCCAGATCTGGATCTGATAATTTTTAAATTGATTCTTCGCCTTTAAGTGATGGGGCCAAAAACGAAATATAGCATGATATTTGAAAAAGTTGAGGATGGATTATAACAAAACTTGGTGGATGAGTTTGGTAGGTGACAAAAATAAGCCGATTAGATTTTTGTCCAGGTCCAAATCCAGATCCGGCCCATCAGTGGGATACAACACCTAAAGTGTTCAGCCTGGTGGAGGCATGCTCTCTACCAAGTGCCGTTCCAGTATTTTTTACATTTTATTCTCTTGTGCCACCAACGAAGATCGCCGGTTTTGCGCCGGAATTAGCACCTGCACAAAACCTAAACCTTAAAATAGGGAATTCAATTTCTACAGCTGTGAGGACCTATAGGTGATTGTTATAAAGAATCTCCTTAATTTTGATGTTGGAATAAAGTACTGTGGAGTCCCTGCCTTTCATTTGGTGTCCCTGCCTATTTCCCTGCATCTTCTAGTTTGTTCACAAATCAGTTGTGCAGTTGCTGAGATGGCAATTAATTGATGACAATTGCACTCTCTCACTGTCGCTCTCTCCGATGTCACGGTTTCTTTGATTGGTGATTGGATAGTTGTCAAATGAGGCACCGGGAGGGAAAACCTGGATATCCAACATCCAAGGAAAAGCATACAGTACAAGCAAATCTCGAAACAAGATGAGGCAATAGGCTCATCATGTCTGTGTCACATCCACACCCTCCAACTAACCCAATCACCCGATGCAAGAGCATACTCGCCGTCCATCACACCAATCCCACTCATGCCAACAATCCAATCCGACATATACTCATTGGGAAGGGGGGAGGCTAAATGTGCAGGGCAGGCATGGGATGAAGAGGTATATCACAGATAACCACCGTTTAGAGGCCATTTTTCCCCGCAAAGCAGGGGTTGGCCTTTTCGGGGACCGTGGTTGTTGTTGTTTTTCGGTCCCCTTTTTGAAGCAATGTTTTACGGCCGGATGCCCTTCCTGACGCCAACCCTTTTTGCCGCCTTAAACGACAAACAGGGAATTACCAGTGAACTGGTACTCAATTAGCCGACCTCGGAAGGATGACAGGCTGAGTCAACCCCCCTGGCATTAATTCGGCGATCGACCGAGATTCGAACCCAGGATCCTAGGATCCTAAGCCGGCACCCTAGCCCCTAGCCCAACACCAGGGATAGATAGGACAACAATAACAGCATCTGGGGATTTTTGTTTATATACAGCACTTTATGGGGTGGATGTAGGGGAAGGGTGTGTAGAAGGGCAATTAGGTGAAGTTTGAATGAACACAGATGACATGAAATATACTTGATTACACTCACAACTCAAAATATAAATATGTCAAGATAACTCTGTAGCTGAACATGCACACAACACCTACAGATCACCCAAGTCTATTTTTGCCCAACAAAGAGTTCTGCATATGTTCCTGTATGCCCCTATCCTCATTGATTCTAGGAAGGTACCGATCGATATCCTTTAAAAAAATATCTACTACCTCTGATACTACCACCTTCCTATGAAGACCACATTTAATACATGAACTAGAGAGTTCATAGAACACCTTACCCCACGCGGTGTTGAGAAACAAGGACATGGGTGGGGTCTGGGAGCGGCAAATTTGATTGGTTGTCATGACATAAAATGCTGTAATACGACAAAACTACGAAAAGGAAGGGGTTTTATAAAGTGGCAAAAAGGCAATTTGTGTTCTACAGTTCAAGTATATAATTCAATTCAAATAAAACGATTATAAAAGTTGTAGATATTGTTTTTCCGAAAGTTTACCGCCGTTGATAGTGTCTATTACATCAACTTATTTAACACTTGACATTAGTTATTCGTGCCTGTTGTTTGTGTCCTTTATGACGTCGCTAAAACAGTAAGTTTCCTGTTTGGAATGATTTTCAATTATGTTTGACTGCCAGACATGCAGACAGAGTAAAGCTAGCACGACACTCAGTAGAGAGCATCCCTCCACCAGGTGAACAGTGTACGTTTTGTATCCCAGAGTAGACCAGAAAATCACAATACAGAATCGCATTTAATCAAAATCATCCGTCCACAACTTTTTGAGATATCCTGCTATGTATCGTTTTTGGTCCTATCTCCCAATGGTGGAGAATCACTTAAAAAATTTAATAATTCTCAAATCCGAATCCATATTCAGATCTTCAACAAAATTGAATTGTTTCTTCCTTGTGACACACCCAACCTCTCCACCAAGTTTCGTCCAAATCTGTCCACAACCTTTTGAGATATCCTGCTATACATCGTTTTTGGCCATTTCTCCCAATGGTGAAGAATCACTTAAAAAATTCTACTCGCCGGATCCGAATCCGAATCTTCACCAAAATCTAATCATTTCGTTCTTGTCACATACGCTACCTTTCTACCAAATTTCGTCCGAATCCGTCCATAACTTTTAGAGATATCTTGTTCACCAACAAACCGACCGACAGACAGACAGACAGACATACAGGGGTGAAAACATAACCTCCATCCACCTTTGGTGGCAGAGGTAAAAATGATCTCACCCCTCTTTGCACATGCGCGATCAGCACAAATTCAGAGCCAAAGTACTGCTAAACTACAGGTTTGTTTTCTGATACGTCTTCAAAATATAACATAAATTTAAATTAAGTTGTTCCTTGGTCATACACTGATGTTTGTAGACACAGACAGACAGACAGACAAAGTGAACCAATTGTTTAACCCCGCTTTTCGCTTCACTTTAACCCTGTTTTCGTTTAACCCCGCTTTTTAATAACCCAACTTGAAATGGCCTGCCTTGCTACTGTCTAACCACACTGTGCCCCCTGGTTTTCACACTGGCTAACCTCAAAAAGCTTTTTCTGCATCGATTTCATTAATGCCCTTCAATATTTCAAACATTTCCATGAGATTGCCTGAGACTCACTTACTTTCAAAAGTAACTAGAGCAATATGACTGTCGCCAATATTCCTCCGCGTAGTCCCTGCCTGTGACAATGGGTAGAAGTCCTCGTTGACTGTCCTAAAAATAAACAAGTTTGATTTCAATCCCTTCCGCTGTTTTCAAGTATCACATTTTTACCAGACATGGTTTGTTTTTTTTAAACAGACATCGATCGGTGAAGCGGTTTTGGAGAAGGGTTTAAATATATATATATATATATATATATATTGGCTTTTTCGCCAATATAGCTGCCAAACCATGTGACTTATGACATAAAAATGTATACTCTACTTGATTATGATTATGTATTATGATTATTCATTGATTATGTATGGGTAGGGGATCACGTTTGTGAAGTTTTGTGTTGATCGGATAAGGCTAATTTTTCTATCCAAGATGGTTGCCAAACCACGTGACCTACAGTCATCATTTATAAATATTATATGCAGCAGTGGTGTTGGATGACATTTGTAATTTTTGCATCAATAGGATAAGATATAATTATTTAATATTTTTGAGATGTAATTTCATATTTTCCTTCAATCCAATAAGGCTGCCACACATGTGACCGATGACGTTTTTGTGATCAGCTTTTAATCAGCATGCCTAGTCGATGACACATGTGAGGTTTCGAGTCGATCGCTTCAGTGGTTTGAGAGGATGTTTTTTTGAGGTTTGAGATTAAATCCAAAATGGCTGCCAAACCATGTGACCTATGATGTCATAAATTTAATATTTCAATACAAATGGGGCACAGATCATGCGCATGCAATTTCAGATTTTTTGGATAAGGAATTTGATTGAAACATTTTTGGCTGGTATACCACTTCACCTATGATGTCATCATTATCATGCTTTTCTTCCCCATTGGGAGTACTTGACAATGTGCCAAGTTTCAATTTTTTCCATTTAGCGGTTTCCTAGTAATATATATTTTTTTTTTTTGCGTTTAATCCAAGATGGCTACCATACCATGTGACCTATGACATCACAATTATCATAAAAACATTCTGCATGGGTGTCACTCCTACCCTGAAAGTTTCGTCTCAATCAGACATGTGGTTGCTGAGAAAAACGAGGTTTAGCCCGTGCGGACGGACGGACGGACGGACGGACGGACAACATGAAAACATAATCCTCCGGCCAAATTTGGGGGCGAAGGCATAAATATTCCAGTCTCCCTGAACTACTCCTCTTAGCTTATTTTATTTAGCGCTGGAATCAATCTGGTAGCTCTCAGTAATCAAAATAAAGACCAATTACTGCACTGTTGTCCCAAGAAGAGAGCTAGACATAACAATGCACACACACACACACACACACACACACACACACACACACACACACACACACACACACACACACACCAAGCGCATACCTTCACCAGGCTGAACAGTTTATGTTTTATAGGCCGGATCTGAATCCGGTCCTGAACTAAATCGAATCGGCTTGTTCACGTCCCCTCCCAACTCATCCAGCAAGTTTCGTCCGAATCCGTCCACAACGTTTTGAGATATTATATCGTTTTCAGCCACATCTCTCAATGGTGAAGAGTCACTTTAAAAATTGTACTATCTGGATTTGGATCTTCACAAAAATTGAAGTAATTCGTCAAAATTGAAGTCACACACCCAACATGTCCACCAAATTTAATCTGAATCCATCCATAACTTTTGACCTAGGGTATCTATAACTCACAGACAGACAGACACACAGATAGGGGTGAAACCATAACCTCTGTCCACCTTCCATCGCGGAGGTAACAAAGACAGATCCTTACATCAATCTTTATTCTGCGATGACGCGCACTTATTGTCCCTCGCCCCTCTTACAAGGTCCGAGACGGGGACATTAAAATGAGCACCAATGGCCAATCACCGAAGAGTGATTATCTAATGCAGATCAAAACCTCATCACAAGCGTTTAAATAACAAACTTGTCTGGCGTTCCAGATTTTCGAAGGAATCATTTTGTTGGCTGCTGAATCTAGGGGAAGATGACCTGGATCAACCTATGATGACGAGCAACGCACCGAATCCCCCCCAAAATTGTCTGCAGTGCTGTGATTCTATCCAAGTGCATCGTTTGAATTAGATGTTTTGTCAGCGCTTATGGGTTAATCCACCCAATCAGAGACTTCGGTCGAGAAATACGACAGATCTGTTGAACACAAACCCCATTTAGTAAGCCCATGCCGGTTTAATTAATTTTTTTAACACCAAATCGCTGCTCACGGAGGAGCGCTTTTTGGTCATTTTGATAAGATTTTTTGATAAGATTTGATTTTTGATAAGAGAGATTTTAATTGATATATAAATGATATCTGATCCATAATCAATATCTCCAATACGAGTTAACAGGTCGATAGTTCCCCCAATACTTCCCTCCTTAGATATTGTTGTTACATTTACTCGTCCCCCGATGTTTCAGTGTCTGTCCTGACTCCAGTGAGCTGTGAAAGATATCTCATAATGTCCCACTTATCTGCACTTACCTATCTACTCCCACTTACCTCCCACAACACCCTCCAATGCATGTTATTTGGCATCGCTTTGTCTTAACCTTTAAATTTCCAAACATCTTCTTCTCAATCCCAGAACTCGTCTAACACCACTGGGTTTTTTTTTTTTTTTTTTTTTTTGTATACAAGATCGAGGCTCGTGAAAGAGCGAACATTAATCACACAAAAAGACAAACAGACACACAAAACAAATAACATCGGGCCATATAATTTTCAAGGCAGACGCAAGGTAGCCTCAAGGTGCCCGCAAGGCGACCGCAGGGCGGCCCTAAGGCGAACGTGCGGCCAGACGGACGGTAACGAGTGGGTATATATACCAGTTCTTTTTCATATGTATAACAGCACTTACAGTTGTCATGGCTACGGCTTGTCGAATTGCTACGGCCAACCTAGAAATGAAAAAAGTTATAACTCCGCGCTATAATTCCACGGCGACCCCTACGGCCTGTAAAAGATAGCCATACGCCCTAGGGCCACCCTGAGGCCACCTCAGAAACTCTGCGGCCGCCGCACGTTTCTGTCAATTTAGGGGGGGTACGGCCGCCGTATCCTAGCCGTAGAGCAAATGTGACTGAGGAGTAAATAACATAATTTGGAGGTTAACCTCCAAATTAGATCCTTTCTTAAAAATAGACGACATATCTGCTTCTTTGTAAATGATGAAGCAAAATAACTATTGAATAAGACTGTCACCTCATTTTAGTCACCAACCGATTTACCTGCGCTATCCCACATCGGGTTTACTACACCTGTCTTTTCCACTTATGGAATTACGCAAAGGCCTTCTGTTACAAGTTTTGAGAAAAAGGGGTTCAAAGTTCAAGTTCCAATTTCAAATGCTACTCAACTCCCATTGAACAAGCATCCGGATCAGCCTCACCTCAAACATTCTGTTCCAAAGGTGTGCTGACCTCCAAAGGTATTTGATTCAATGTGGGCCTCGATCTGGGGTAGTCCACGTTTCTTCTTTGGGCCGCAAATGTTTCCTATGCTTTTTTGATTCCAGATAGATTAATGTTATGAGCAATGCCAGATGATTCTTTTTATGATAATCCGATATGAGCTCCCTCACAATGAACTTTGATGCAGTAGTAGGACATTAGTCCCATTAAAGTCCCTTTGATGTCCCTTTGATGCAGTAGTAGGACATTAGTCCCATTAAAGCCTGTTATTATTGCCAACTTGTGGTTGTTTGTCCATACTCTATCCCTTTTAAATGCTGAGCATCAAGCAAGGAAGCAGCACGGACCATTTTTCGTCTTTGGTGTGACTCGGGCGTGATTTGAATCGCGCTCACCTCCCAGACTCAGGACAGATGCTCCATCCAGACGCTCTTATGCCACCCAAGCTTCTTGTCAGATTTCCAATCTATTTTTTTTTAGGTTTAGAGTTAATTACACTCTTATTTTCCAGCTTCTCTACATCTTTATACCTTTATTTTATCTTCTATATCCTTTTTCTTCTTCAGTCTTTTTTTTTGTTTGTTTAAATCCTTCTCACCTTTATTCAATATGGCCCTCGACTCATGCTATCATCACCCTTCACCAATTTAGTTCTGTTTTGTGTACACCTTGTTTACTTTTCTGCCTCTCTCCACCTCTTCCACACTGCTAATGTACCCTCAGCAATTTTCCATCCTGCTGATTTTGACGGATGGCGTCGTCACCGATATGTCAGATACCCGCGAAGCCATTGTTCGTGCTTCCTGGCTCCCCATGTCGATCATCATCGTTGGCATCGGGAGCGCAGACTTTTCAGACATGCAGCTGCTGGATGGAGATGATGGAGTGCTGCGGTCTCCACGTGGAGAACCTGTCGCTCGTGACATCGTGCAATTTGTCCCCTTCCGCGATTTCAAGAACGTGAGTGCCTCTGATTCAAACTTTTTTTAAAAATTGCTTATGGTAATAACAATACTTCTCATAATAGTAATGTTGGTTTTATTATTACCTCCGCCACTGAAGGTGGGTGCAGGTTATGTTTTCACCCCTGTCTGTCTGTGAACAAGATATCTCAAAAGGTTGTGGACGGATTCAACGAAATTTGGTGGAGATGTAGCGTATGCGACAAGGACAAAATCATTAGATTTTGGTGAAGATCCGGATTCGGATCCGGCTTCTAGAATTTTCCAAGTGATTCTTCACCATTGGGAGATCGGGCCAAAACAGATACATAGCAGGATATCTCAAAAATTTGTGGACGCATTTGGACGAAATTTGGCGGACCGGTTGGGTGTCTGACAAGGACAAACAGATTCGATTTCGGTGAAGATCTGAATATGGATTCAGATATGAGAATTATTTAATTTTTAAGTGATTCTTCACCATTTGGAGAAAGGGCCAAAAACGATACATAGCAGGATATCTCAAAAAGTTGTAGACGGATTTGGGCGAAATTTGGTGGACAGATTGTGTGTGTGACAAGGACAAATAGATTCGATTTTGGTGAAGATCTGAATATGGATTCAGATATGAGAATTATTTAATTTTTAAGTGATTCTTCACCATTTGGAGAAAGGGCCAAAAACGATACATAGCAGGATATCTCAAAATGTTGTAGACGGATTTGGGCGAAATTTGGTGGACAGATTGTGTGTGTGACAAGGACAAATAGATTCGATTTTGGTGAAGATCTGATTATGGATTTGGATATGGGAATTATTTTATTTTTAAAGTGATTCTTCACCATTGGGAGATGGGGCTAAAACCAACATATAGCAGGACATCTCAAAAGGTTATGGGTGGATTTTGACGAAACTTGGTGGAGAGGTTGGGTGTGTGACAAGACCTAATTGATTCGATTTTAGTGAAGGTCTGACTATGGATTCGGATGTGAGGTTTATTTAATTTTTGAAGTTGATTCTTCACCATTGCGAGATCCGGTGAAAAGCGATACATAACATGATATTTAGAAAAGTTATGGACGAGTTATGACTAAACTTGGTGGACGAGATGGTTAGGTGACAAGAACCGATTAGATTTTGGTTCAGGTCTGAATTGAGATTTTGTATACAAGATCGAGGCTCGTGTAAGAGCTAGCACATTAAACACATATAAAACACAAAAAACATAAATGCACACGTAAAACAATAAAGTGTGGGGAGGACAAGATGGGGAGAGAAGAAAGCACACAAGCACACAGTGGAGAACAGGGAGATTCATCAGTGGGATCGGGAATGTACACTGTTCAGCCTGGCGGAGGTATGCTCTCTACCGAGTGCCCTTCTAGTTGTTATAAATACTATCGTCATTGCTGTCAGCAGGTACGTTATCTTGGAATGAAAGAGCTCAAACATTTTCCTGCATTTCTGCAATGGCTGCAGATTTTGTCCTTCCTAGACAAAAAAGGCAGTCTATGTAAAACTATGATCTGAATAATTTATATGTACGACAATTGTCTGAATAATTCAAGCCGCATACTTGATTATTTAGATATTCTCATCCCAGCTTAGCTTGCATCTTTTGCCTCCTTTAAATTTGATGCAGTTTGAGGAAGTACAAACTCAAATCAAATCATCTGATATGGGATTGTCCAACCGGTGCGAACATCTCTATGATTGAAAATTAATGTTTAAAATTATCTGCTATGTTGTCTGATAAATCCCAGTTTGATTTTGACCCTGATTTGACCTATGAAACGACGTCCATTGTCCTACAAGCGGAGCAGACCTCCAGAGGGCATTCAATTTGATTCTATCTTATTTCTGGCAACAATTCGAAGGGTGAATTGTTTTTTATAGTTTCATTTTATCAATCTTGTAATACGTGTATTGTTCGAAATCATATTAAGAATGTAAGACTGATTAATGTTTCATGTCCAACATGTATCATTCATGTCGCGAACCTGCCTTTCTATTGTTAAACTCCAACTTGTACCCCACTTTGGAGATTATGCTCGGAAAGAATTTCACCTGCTCAGATGTATTTCGATTCCATTATCCATGGGTGAAGAGTGAAAGGTTTCGGAGAACAGAGAATGAAACATCACATAGCGATACGACCGCCTGGTGTCTGATGGATGGAGAGTGAGGACTGAGGATGCGTGTGACCTCAGCCACTACATTGGTAGAGTAGCCAGAGATTCGTGGAGGATTATTGTGCTGTGACTTGTTTTCTGATAGATTTGTGTATTACTAGTGTAAGCCTGACTTTTAATGGACTGGAATTTCTTTTTCACAAATGCCAATGGCTTCTTGTCCCTGGCAAAACGGGTTTTGTTTGTGAACAAAGACATTGTGGCTACTGGGATACCAAAGTCCTTAAGCAGTAAAATATATTTGCTGCATATTTAATGTGCAGACAAAATATAATATAATGTTGAGCCAAACTTCCGAACAGAGTGAGAATAATAAAGTTGCAGCATGAAACTTGATATGAAGAGCAAATGTAGTAATGTTACATAATGGAAATGAAATCTACGTCTCCTAATGGAAATGAACCCTGCCGTGAAATGGGAAAGGGAGTTAGATGCTAAGATAATGGTAAGAATGGGGTTAGAATGGAGGATATAAATGAAGGCGACATATGAAGCTAATGGGGACAAGGACAAAGCACAGGCATGAGATGCCAAATGACCTTGTCCTATCGCATATCGTATGCGCACGCCAAGCGAAAAGCAGGGTTAAGCATTTGGTTGACCTCTTTCTGTCTGTCTGTCTGTCTACAAACATCAGTTTGTGGTCGAGGAACAACTTAATTTCAATTGAATGTTATATTTTGAACATGAGATGAATCGGAAAACGAACCTGTATCAGTTTTACTCTGTGTGCCTGTCTAGCAGTGAAGCAAAATTTGAAAAAAATTGAAAATCATTCCAAACAGGAAATGTACTTTAAAGATGCCATAAAGACACAAACAACAGGCACAAATAACTAATGTAACATGTTAGATAAGGTGGTCTAATAGACACTGCGTCAATGGCGGTAAACTTCCAAAAATTAATTTTTCTACAATCTTAATAATTTAGTTTATTTTATTTCAATTGAATTGTATACTTGAACATTGTAGAACACAAATCGACTTTTTAGCATTTTCAAAACCCTTCAGTTTATCAGTACTTGGACAAAATATTACAGCATTTTACATCATCTAAACCAATCAAATTTTCGGCTCATAGACTCCGTCCCTGTCCTTGATTTTCAAGCCAGCGCGAGGATTAGGTTCTCTCTAGTTATTCTATGAACTCTCTAGTTATTGAAGTGGTCAGAAGCAGTTTTGCCCCTTCACCTGCCTCACCCTGATGTTTTCTCTATTACTTATTTATCACACCTTTTTGGTACGAAAGGAAAATGGTGTACAATTAAATATAGCGCTAAGGAAGTTTACGTTCTTCGAGGGATTCCAAAATCATCTTTTTAGGATCGTGACCTGTTCATTTGACGAATATTCCTCATTACAGTTTTCTCTACACTGCATTAAGGGTTATTTGATGGAGGAGTGTGGTCCTTTGTTTCTCCTCTGTTTCTCCTCTGTTTCCTTATTACCTGTTTGGGGTTTCTGTACCTGAATACAAGCGGATTGCATACAAGAGATTGCAGTGTGGGTGCTGCATGGGGGAGTATGTAGGTTGTACAAGCGAACCTTAATATGCTCTTTTATTTATGCATGCCTATACATCCCGATTCTAGGATAATATATATGGTGGAGAAACGTAAAACTAATGAAACATTCACCTTCATTTTTTTCCTCTGTTCAGGCGACACCCGATGCCCTGGCCAAGTGTGTTTTGGCCGAAGTACCAAAACAGGTGGTGGAATACTTCAGCACAAATGAAATCTCTCCAAAGTCGCCTTTGTCAGACTTTGAGCACTGAGGTCCAATTTAAAAAATGAATAACTGTGACAGAAACTGTTCTTTTTAAGTGAAATGACACACACGCATGCATGCAAACAACACAACTATAGTATGATTAACATTTGAAATCCGGATCCGATTTGATCAGCTGAAATATTGAGTTTAATGCATTTTTTTGAAAGAGGGAGGAATTGTTTGGTTATTGTCGTTCCAGTAGACTTCCAATGCTGAAATTTGGCCAAGGTACTGACACAATGGCCTACTCTTTTTAAAAGACAAATGTTTATTTAAAAAAAATAATGGCAATAAGAAAAAAAACTTTACCTAAAATTAGTGATAACGACACTTTACCTAAAATTAGTGCCTGGATGTGATAACGACAAGATCGCCAGCTTATTAAATGAACCGAATTAACAATTTACATGATAGGATATTTTAAAGCGATACTACACTCTGGATATTAATTGTTTTAATATCACTTGGATATGAGCATTCCGTGCAAGGTGCACTTCTATATGTGGAATTGCCTGCTGAAAATTGGTTTTTATGTGCAACTATGAAATTACTTTTTGGCTCGCCCTCCTAATCAACCTGCACAATTCCAAATCGTGTACGATTGGTTGAAAGTGGATGTTTTTTAAAGGCCGATGACAAAATCAATTTGCACGTACTTCCCCACGATCCTTTCATCTCTCCAGGCTGACTGATGACGCCCTGGATGTGATATCGAGCTTGTGTGTCAAACTTCTTTAGGGAATGCATCAACCTTTTAGCTCTCATACCTACAACCTATCCTCAAGGAGCTCTTCCCAAATTATTGCACTTCATCCAGGCAGGTGGATTAATTTAGCATCTCATTTCGAACCGCAATCCTGTCGACATCTAACAAAGCTGTGAGAAGGACTAGACATCCAGGAGCACAGCAGGTAGGCAACACAGGCTCAAAATCAAACTGAAGCTTATATGACGCAGCAGATGAAATTGTGATCCCAACATTCCGCACACGTCAAACCTCGGACTTGATCCTTAATCATTCACAAGATACAAAAAAAAGTCCAGACAAAGATGTTACCTGACATCTGAAGTGCTGTGACCATTACTACAGGTAGAAATAATGTCATAACCATCACTAGTGCAAAAGAGAGGCAGCAAGGTAGTCGATTGAACTTGACTTGTCTGACATACATGTACATTTGATAGTGAATACATGGCGTGGCACATGAATGTTAGAATCAGTAGAGACTTTATTGTGGTAGGCAGTACATCAAGTGTGCCAAGGAAAAAAAACAAGGAAAATCCTTTTTGCGTCTCAAAGAAAAGCAAATATGGAAGAGCTCGGCAGGTCCGATTATACAATACATCGTGTGCATTTTAAAGGAGTGTTTCAAAGTTCTCATGTCCTTGAAGGTTGAAATAAATCTTTTATTGTTGATATAAAAACATTGCGTTTTTAAGACTTGACAGCTTATGTTCTGTTTTTGAATTGCATGCGGTGAAAACGTACTTTTTATTAACGTCTTATGATTTTGTTTATTTTCTCAAACGATACACGAAACACAGTAAGGTGTTTGCGGAATATGGCAAAACTTTTTTAAAAATCGATTTTAACGGAGCACTGCCAGCACAATCATGCACAATTTATATACACTACGTAAGCACGACTGTTTAGCAGTCATCATTATATCATTGATAATTTACAACGCGTATATCTATGTATATTAAGCATGGAAGCCTGTAATGTTTGTACATTTATAGGAAATACATGAGCATATCACTTGTTTCAGATGCAGAAATGTACTTTCCAACTCCTATGTGGTTGTTGTGGGTGAATTGTATCGCATTTTATGAACTACTTTCCAAGCCTGTTTGTGAACATTTTTATCAATCTGAGATATTCTATATCAAATATTGTGTTGCGCATCATTTACAAATGCCAGATTTTTTCTGATGGGGCTGGCAGGATGGAGCTGTGCACATTTGCCTTTGAGCTCTTTAGCCTGTGGTGGCCCAGCTATAAACTGTTGTTTTGCATGTAGAAGGATGCATCACTGTATGCGCCATCCATCCGGTGGAGGATCTGTCCGTCTGCCAGCACTGGTTGTTGGTGGACATTAAAGATCCCACGATGTCTTTAGTGAAGAATAGGAGAGTTATCGCCAGCGTCCTAAACAAATTCCAAATTTCTATCACCTACAGTCGAACATCTTGCAGCGGAGTGGCGACCCATCCTGGATTGCGTTTGAGCCTAGAAACGTTTCTCGACGAGTCATGATATAGCCCTGAACAAACTCCAAATTTCTATCACCTTCAGTCGAACATCCTGCGGCAGAGTGGTGACCCCATCCTGGATTGCGTTTGAGCTTAGAAACGTTTCTCGACGAGTCGTGATATAGCCCTGAACAAATTCCAAATTTCTATCTCCTTCAGTCGAACATTGTGCGGTGGAGTGGTGACCCCATCCTTGATTGCGTTTGAGCCTAGAAACGTTTCTCGACGAGTCGTGATATAGCCCTGAACAAATTCCAAATTTATGTCTTCAGTCGAACATTGTGAGGTGGAGTGGCGACCCATCCTGGATTGTGCCTAGAAACGTTTCTCAATGAGTTGTGATATAGCCATGAATAAATTCCAAATTTCTATCACCTTCAGCCGAACATCTTGCGGCAGAGTGGTGACCCATCCGTGATTGCCTTCGAGCCAAGAAACGCTTCTCGACGAGTCATGATATAGCTTTGAACAAATTCCAAAATTTCTATCACCTTCAGTTGAACATCTTGCGGCAGAGTGGCGACCCATCCGGGATTGCGTTCGAGCCTAGAAACGCTTCTCGACGAGTCGTGATATAGCCCTGAATAAATTCCAAATTTCTATCTCCTTCAGCCAAACATCTTGCGGCAGAGTGGCGACCCATCCGGGATTGCTTTCAAGCTTAGAAACATTTCTCGACGAGTTGTGATATACTTCTGAACAATTTCTAAATTTCTATCACCTTCAGTCGAACTTCTTGCGGCAGAGTAGTGACCCATCCGGGATTGCATTCAAGCCGAGAAACGCTTCTCGACGAGTCATGATATAGCCCTGAACAAATTCCAAATTTCTATCACCTTCAGTCGAACTTCTTGCGGCAGAGTGGTGACCCCATCCGGGATTGCGTTCGAGCCGAAAAACGCTTCTCGACGAGTCATGATATAGCCCTGAACAAATTCCAAATTTCTATCACCTTCAGTCGAACATCTTGCGGCAGAGTGGTAACCCGTCCGGGATTGCCTTCGAGCCTAGAAACACCTCTCGACGAGTCATGATATAGCCCTGAACAAATTCCAAATTTCTAACACCTTCAGTTGAACATCCTGCGGCAGACTGGTAACCCATCCGGGATTGCCTTCGAGCCTAGAAACGCTTCTCGACGAGTCGTGATATAGCCCTGAACAAATGCTACATTTCTATCACCTTCAGCCAAACATCTTGCGGCAGAGTGGCGACCCATCCGGGATTGCCTTCGAGCCGAGAAATATTTCCCGACGAGTCGTGATATAGCCCTGAATAAATTACAAATTTCTATCACCTTCAGTCGAACATTTTACGGAGGAGTGGCGACCCATCCAGGAATTGCGCTCGAGCCTAGAAACATTTCCCGACGAGTCGTGAAATAGCCCTGAACAAATTCCAAATTTCTCTCACCTTCAGTCGAACATTTTACGGAGGAGTGGCGACCCATCCAGGAATTGCGCTCGAGCCTAGAAACATTTCTCGACGAGTTGTGATATAGCCCAAAGCTCTGTAATGAGTGTGGACCTCTAGTTATTTTGTTATTTATTGTGTGAGTGCCAAAAGTGCACGGTCCTTTCTCCACCCGTCCTTTTCCCCCTCATCTTCATACACGCCGCCTCCACACCCTCTATCTCCTTCTGCCATTCTTGCATTATTTCAGAACTGTCATTCGCGAGATTCTCTTTTGCACTGGATGACTTCAATGCTGAAGCAGATTTTGTAAACAAAAACACATTTTATGAATTATTTTCACATAAACTGTAATTATCTGCAGAATTAATTATTTTACACGACGTATGAACTTTTCATGCTCAGAATTGTTGGGAAACGGAAAACGGTCGTATCAGCTTGAAAAAGCGATCGAATGGATTGTACATCGTGGAGTTTGAAATTTTTATCCAACACTTGCATCTCTGTGCCTTGTATAATAACAGTAATCGGATGTATCAAATGTATCAAGCAATGAGAATGTGTGTGTTGGTTCATATAGACTTTAACACGAATGTTTGTTGTTCTGATTATTGATTTTGAGTCGACTGCATGCGTTCCTCTAATAATTGTTATGCTGTTTCTTAATTATTTCAATGAAAAACACAGATTTGTATTTGCCAACAAATAAATACTTTGCAAAAACTTGGAACATTTATATAGAGCTGTCTGCTTTTTGTGAAGTTGTAAATGTTGAATGATGAGCCATGAAATATAATTTTAAAAAAAAGAATAATCTCAGCTACTATAAAAGTTAGGTGGCTAGCACAGGCATTTGGTTTCTTTTTCTCTGTGTAAGTTTTAAAAGACGAATTTTACACCATACCCTTGATTTGGTGAAGTTGTCTGACATGTACCATTGCATGTTGCCTCAGATGCAGCAGCGAGCAGTATTTGCAATGTCAGCTCTCTGCAAGCCACAGAATTTGTGGTTTTCAATATGTAATTCGTCCCGGGTGCCCTACAAAACTACTTGCATGAGCCACACACAGGACGATGCGTTGTGTTTTTTTATACGTTTAACTAAGCTCATGGAAGGGTGATGTGTCAGATGGTGTATAGGTAGAGTGTGTGAAGGCAATGCACCCCGACAGTTGGGCAGTGGAACAGCACATGGGGGAGACTGCGTGTATATATAGATATAAGGCATGGTGAATGAGGATAGGAAAGGTGAAGCAATATGGATGGAGCATGATCTGAGATGGCAGTGCATTGCCATCTTGAATCACTGGAGGGAAGAGCAAGATAGAAAAGATGGGTTCCATAAGTGGGAGAAAAAAGAAAAGAAACAAGAAACAAAGGAGTGGAGGTGAGCAATCAACCTGGACGATGAGATTTTCACAAGGAAAAGATTTACTTTTTTGTATACAAAGTCGAGACTTGCGGAAGAGCTAGAACTCTGAACAGAACAGCAGCATATACTGTAACAGAAAGAACATACAGTAGAAAGCAGGAAAACACCAAAGGCAGGCAGAGGGTTATAACAGAGGGACAATTGGAGGAAGAATTGCTGAGGGTAAGAGTGAGAGCGAGGGGATGGGCAAGGGGACACAGGGTGTCAACAAGCTCAATAAAGGCTCAAACCCAGTAAGAAGAAGGGAAAATGGGCATGAAGCAGAACTGGAACAACATTAGAAAAGGAGAGGGGAGAAAACAATATTCTATAAAGAAAGAGGTGTGTTTGGAGAAGGTTAATGAGGGTAGAAAAGATGAACATAATATGAATGGGGGTGACCTGTGGAGGTGATGAACAGGCATCTTGAAAGCCCTGGTGGAAAGAATGAGATTGAACTGAGGAAGTTGGTTCTACAGGTGAGAGAAAACATAAAATTAATGGAGGTGAACAATGAGCATGGATTTTTGGAGTTTTCCCAAAAGTAGGTTCCTGGCAGACTGCATGTGCCTTGCGGAGACCTAGTGGGGTAGTGGGGATGGGAAGATGGGGGACTAAGCATGGAAAGGGCAGAGAGTGCAAGACTAGAAACTATGTGGCAGAAGGCAGAGGCCATTGACCTGTATGTGATGTGAAACAGTGGCTCAGAGATTCGGATTCATTGCGGGAGATTACAATGATTTTGAGGACTTTGTTATCCAAGGCATCAAGAAGTGCAAGGTGTGAGGCAGGAGTAGCAGGCCAAAAGGTATAGCAGGAGTCCATCGTATTGTTGATGAAGGCTCTGTACGTTGATAATAGCTCAGATTTGCCAAGGAAAGACATGGCACGACAGAGGATGCCATGTCAGCGGCTGGCTTTAGAGGCCAACTTATGATCAGGGCTTATGGTGATGCCCAAAAGTTTGAGGGAATGAACATCTTCAAGAAGTTTTTTAAGCATGTAGATCAGAGGGTATGCAGGAAGGTACTTTCAGAGAGTGAGCATGTGAGATTTGTCGTGTTTAAAAGACACATTTCAAGTGTTGTATCAGATCTTGATTCTTTCAAGGTCTGTACAGATGGAACACTTTCCTATCTGAAGAATGATGGATGCTATGGCAGACGGTAGAGTCATCAGCAAAAAGATAAGGAGGACTTTACAGAGAATTGGAAATATTATTGATGAAGATGAGGAACAGAACTGGGACCAAGACACTTCCTTGGGGGCACTCCAATCAAAACACGAAGATGAGAAGATCCTATTAAGAGCCATGCCTCCTGCTCTTCCTCTGCTCCAATTGGTTCATCCGATCATAGGCAGACACCATCTCCTTGACAATTCTCGGAGAGCTGCCTTAGCGCTGGCGAGTGTGGCAGTTTTTTTTTCAGGCAGATTGGCAGGGACTGCAAGTAGACATTCACATTGCCCAGGCTTTGCTGGGCCAAATGACCTGTGTTGACGTTTCTTGCAAGGGAACTCATAAAATTCGTCCTTGGCTGAGTGAAGCGAGTTTGAGGCTGTTTATTCCTGAAACGTGAAACACCCTGCAGCCCATGCCTACTCGTCCTGTGGCTGAGGGGGTTCTGTGTGCAAAAAAAGGTCCCTAGGTTACCCACCTAATTTGGTGAGAGGACCATGTGGGACATAATATTAGCGAGGGTATACTGTCTGAAACACGGCAATAAGTGAGAAATTCATGGTTTTGTGTAAAATCCGAAAAGTCAAAAAGGCCCTGAAAATTAGGGGTCGGGCAAATTAATTATGACCTGGAGCCACAGATAATCAGCATAACATAGCAAGTTGTACCTCAAAGTGAAGCTTGTAATGTCAGCTACAAGACGCAATATGAATGAATCTGATTGGTCGATTATTGAGGTCACCAGAGGTCAAACTACGACGTCAGGAGGGGGGTGCCCAAAATTCACGATCTTGAGAACTAATGACCCGGTTTGGAAAAGTTATAATTCAGATAAAAACGTTTTATTAATCATTTTGAGAAGGGCACATATCAGCAAAGTAAAAAAGAAAAGAAAAGAATTTCAGTAAAATCTTACAAATTGACCCTTTGGTGGCTGTTTGAAATTTGGACAAAAATCTCAAATATGCAAAAACTGGCATCCATGACACGGAAAACAGAAGTTCATGTCCGGTTTTAAAAAGTGGTTTAAAATAATATGTAATGTTTTAGACTAGAGAAAAAAATGAATTTTAAAGGGTTTAAGCCGTATATTAGACCTGGCTGGCGGATTATAAGGTCAATTATATTACTCGGTGCAGCTATAAATTTGAAGTCTTGTTCTTGTTGAAATATAAAGTTTTGAGTCAAAAATAGCAATTTCCTAAACTTCTTTTCAGGCAAACCAAGTTGTTTGTAGTACAACAACAGGATTTATTTTTATTGGAATTGAAATGTATCAGGCACCGGTAATCTCCATTGGGTTTACTGATTTGGGAATCTCCCCAACAGAAGTTACATGAACAAAATGTAATGAGCCCTGTATACTGACCGATCATCCTACATTTTCTCACATTTCCTGTATCAGAGAAAGAATATATCAGCTTCAGGTGAGGATATTGTATGCCAATTGTTGAAATGGTACCTATAATGGGCTACAAAAAATGAAGTAGTATAAATCCATTGCATTGGCAAAGTTATTAGGAGCGTGGTGGTTTCGCAATAATACATTGTTACGGTTTGTGACCTTTTTCTTCTTCCTGCCCCCACACCCCCCTGTGAGTTAGACCAAGTGGTTTGGTCCATGTGTATAAAGCCTATGTTTGGCTGTGGGGCAGGGGAGTGGCCAGGAAGGTGATTCAGAGGAGTGAGTGGCCATTTTTAAGGAGGGCTTATGGCAGAGTGCTTTTTCGGGGGTTGTAGAGTGTCCAGCTGCAATCTCTCTACCTGAAGGGTGACGTTTATCAAACTCTTGCTGCCTACCACTGGGGCCTGCCTTGGGGCCTACTGTTGGGCCTGCCTTGGGGCCTACTCTTGGACGGGCCTACTCTTGGACCTGCCTACTCTTGGACCGGCCTACTCTTGGACCGGCCTACTCTTGAACCGGCCTACTCTTGGACCTGCCTACTCTTGGACTGGCCTACTCTTGGACTGGCCTACTCTTGGACCTGCCTACTCTTGGACCGGCCTACTCTTGGACCGGCCTACTCTTGGACCGGCCTACGCTTGGACCTGCCTACTCTTGGACTGGCCTACTCTTGGACTAGCCTACTCTTGGACTGGCCTATTCGGGTTTTTCCCTCTTTTCTCCCTTCTTGGTTTTATGTGTAGGAAGAGATTTTCGTGTGATAATCCATAAATAAAGACAGTGTGATTGAAGGCTTGGCTTGGTCTGCTTCAGGCCGTAACAACATGTATAGATCATGTACACATGAGTATAGCACACTTTTCCTACAGTTACTACCAACCGTTACATACATTTAGGGACCTCTCTAGCTACTAAGTCATAAACTGAAGGGCGGGGCGTGAGGAACGGCTTTTCAGAATTGTACACAGTGCTACTACTTTAATCTAAATAAAGATAACGCTTTGACAAGATTCACATACCGGTATTATGTACATGGATGAAAGTTGTAACCAACCTAAGGCCATTCATCCTATTGTTTTTATTGCAGTGCTATGGATGCCGTCCCTTCAAAGCATATGAGAACCTCAGTTTCATATGATACTGCAAAGGTTGATCCTACGTTATGCATTATATGACGGTGAAATACTGAACAGAACCCATCCAGCACTGAAAATGGTAGAAAAAGAGTTGTCGAAGCACAGTGGGAAATTATTCACCATGAAATGTTGGCCGTGGTCAATCTCTGCAGAGAAATCAGTGCACTGCAAACACCGAGTACCGAATTGGTGGTCAACCACGAGTTTAATCAGTCTGCCCCAAACACATCAGAGGCTAACGTCAGGGACAACCCAGCCCATTTTCCACTTGGTACAGAAAAGAAGCTCCACAATATCTTGATTCAAAAGACTGCAACAGACAATATCCGAAAGAGCCTTCTAGGCATTGACGAACATTCTGTCAGGCAGTATGTAACATTCCGTGAGGAACAGTTTGTCAGTAAGGAGAAGTCCCTTTTTGATACAATCCATAGGACTAACTTGCAGACATTCAAAAACCTAAACTCTGGGAAAAGGTCCATTGAAACAAAAGCCAAAGATCAGAAAAAGGAGCTTGCAGAAGCACAGAAAATATTTGACACAGCTCAAGTGCGCAACTATGATATACACCATCTCCTGCAGTATGACCTGGTAGATTCTTCTTACCTGTTTGATGACGCTGATCTGTTGAAAAAGCCCACCAAGAGTGACCTCTGCTATGAACTTGAGAAAAGCTTGAATGATGGGGAAAACGAGTCATTTGCCTCAATTAGTGGGAGGGAGGGAGGCAAGATGCCTCCTTGGTTGATGTAATGGCATGGTTGCGACGGATGAAGCTACCTTCTGCAGGAACATTTGCTGACCTGTGCAGCAAATTTGTTGAGATGGTACAACGTATGTGTCCAAATGCTGAGTGGATCGACTACATATTTGATACTTACGTGCAAGGATCTGTTAAAGACAGTGAAAGAGTCAGGAGATGCTGTTGTGCTCCAATTGATATGTCATCTGAGTGAAGAGACAAAGTTACCTGTTTGTATGGATGCTTTCTGGGCGTCATCGGATAATAAAGTAGAGGTACAGAAGCTTCTGAAACAATTTATCCTGAAGAACATCGAGGCTGGCAGAGATATCATAGTCAGTGGAACAGGTATTGAAGGCGAGACAGTTATTGAGCCCTGCATGGGTAGTTTCAACAGCAATGCTCCAGTTCCATTGCTTGATTTGGACATTGACATAGAGGAGGCTGATGTTAGACTTCTTCCACATGCTATGCATGCTGTGGGTTCTGGAGCAACCAGACTGGTTGTCCTTTCAAGTGACACTGACATTCTTGTGCTTGTATTACACTTCTGGAGAATTCTAAAATCACATGGATTACAGGAAATTTGGATGAGAGCTGGAGTAGGTGACACTACTAGGTACATCCCAGTCCACACACTTGGCAACAGACTAGGAGCAAATCTGTGTAAAATTCTCCCAGCAGTTCATCAACTGACTGGTTGTGATAGCACGAGCAAGTTCGGAACCAAACCAGCCGGCCTGAAAGTAAATCCAGAAAAATACCTGAAGGATTTTGGGAATGACCCAGACAACATTGACTTTGGCATGGTGGAAGAGTATCTGGTTCAGGTCGACAAACCAGGAGCGTCATTCAAAACCATGGACGATCTACGATATAATCTCGACCACCACAGCAAAAAGACCATCATCAATTTACCTCCAACAAGCCGAGCAACAAGGGGACACATTCTCAGGGCTTTCTATGGAACCTTCCTTCAACTTCATTGTCTCAATGGTCAACTTGATGCAAGGAACTTTGGTTTCTATTATGAAGACGTTCTTATGAAACCATGCAAGAATCAAAAGATCCTTCCTGACGATTTCCCCACTACCTGCAAATGTGCGTCCTGTGCAACAAAGCGCTGTCCTTGAGGACAAAGTGGTGACCCATGTTGTTCATACTGCAGTTGCCAGATTTATCAATAGTGCAAAAATCCTTTTGTGTGAGATGGACTAATAATTGCAAGACGTACCCTACATAATGCTTCAATGTCTGGACTGAGAATGGAATTGGAAGGCCTTGTCAGTAGTTTAGAACACAAATTCTAAATAAAAACCAAACTGATAAGGTGAAAACGATATTTTTACCAACTACCCAGTCTCGGAGTCTTCAACAGTTTTGAAATGCAAAAAAAACATGATTGCATTCAGCTGACCTATAACTGAGCGCTACAAGTGACTGCAAAGTCACATATCACAGCAAATCTGCAAACCTCTTCACATGTTGATGTTTTGGTATGCCTTAAATAGTGTATTGGTTTGGTTTAGACCATATCTGCAACCCCGGTTTACATGTTTTAAGATGTTTAAGTCTTTATGTGTAAGTGTCGTCATTATTGCATATTTGAGATTTTTGTCCAAATTTCAAACAGCCACCAAAGGGTCAATTTGTAAGATTTTACTGAAATTCTTTTTTTTTAACTTTGATATGTGCCCTTCTCAAAATGACTAATAAAACGTTTTTATCTGAATTATAACTTTTCCAAACCGGGTCATTAGTTCTCAAGGTCGTGAATTTTGGGAACCCCCCTTGTGACGTCATATTTTGGCCTCTGGTGACCTCAATAATCGACCAATCAGATTCATTCATATTGCATCTTGTAGCTGACATTACAAGCTTCATTTTGAGGTACAACTTGCTATGTTATGCTGATTATCTGTGGCTCCAGGTCATAATTAATTTGCCCGACCCCTAATTTTCAGCGCCTTTTTGACTTTTCGGATTTTACACAAAACCATGAATTTCTCACTTATTGCCGTGTTTCAGACAGTATACCCTCACTAATATGATGTCCCACATGGTCCTCTCACCAAATTAGGTGGGTAACCTAGGGGCCCTTGTTTGCACACAGAACCCCCTCAGCCCCTGAATCATACAGAAAACAGACTTTTTGGAACACCGGCCACATTTTCCATCCAATCGTCATGTAACTTTCGTAAAAAAGAAAAAGAAAATCTCCATGGGTCGGCACTCCTATTTTGAAAGTTGCATGTCAATTGTTGTGGGGAAACGAATTTCAAAGTGAATAAAGGTGAAAAAGTTGGCGCAGAAGAAAAAAGAGTGAGGGCTTCAACTGATGTTCCACATCATGACCAAGGTTTGCTGTTGACGTATATTACTAGTAATAATAATAATTTGTAAGTTGTTCAGCTTGCCAGCGGTAAACATATTTACTCCTTGCGAAAGACACCGAGGGATTTTTAAATAACATCCACCAAATAATGCAAGCAGAGGGAACACTCAGGTTAACGTGATGAAATGCGCTGGCTGTGAAACAGCATTCCAACAGTTTACAAAAAGGAATTTAATCCAGTCTAGACATCTCGAAGCAAGTTCCCTACCTCGACACCCCCCGATCATGCCTGGTGTGAGGTGTCAAATCAATAAAACTGTTAAGCGGAAATTTTCAGGCAATAATATATTTTTTGCATACATGATCGAGGCTCGTGGAAGAGCGTGGGAAGAATGAAACGCCAACGGCTGGGTAGAAGGGACGGTGAGATCAAATGGGGAGGAAGAAGGACACATGGGGGTGAACAAGCTGCACACAAGAATGAAACAGCAAGAAGGGGAAGGGGAAAGAGCAGGGATGAAACAGAAAAGGACCAAACCAACTGACAACTAATAAATGGAAAGATGTGAGGGAGAAGGGGGTGGGGGGAGTCACAATAACCTGGAAAAAGGAGTGCTTGGGAATAGGGTCATTTGGGGTCGAAGGGATCATGAGTACGGATGAGGGTGACCTGATGCAGTGGTGAACATCTGTCTTGAAGCCCTGGAGGGAAGGAAGAATGGGACTGAACAGACTGGGGAAGTTGGTTCCACAGATGAGAGAATAGAGGAACAAATGAGCGCAGGTGAGCAGCGAGGCCGGACTTTGGGAGTTTAACAAGAAGAGGGTTACTGGTAGACCATGTGCGCTATGCAGAAAGCTGGGAGGGACAGAGCCAAGAGATCTTTCCGACTACGAAGATGAATTGGATGAATATTGCTTTTTAAATTATGTTTTCCTTTATCCTTTCCCAGATTCAGAGTTTCTTCCTGTGCTTGGTTTGAGTTCGTATTTGGGGTTCAAAAAGGTTAAAGTTATTTAACCGGTAGAGTATATCTTTTCTTGGAGCAGAGCTGCTCCTTGCCCGTCTTGTCTTGATTAAAAAACCTCATTGAACACCCTGAGAAATGTATAAACAAAATAATGAAAAACACAATGAAGAGTAAGGAGCAAAACATGAAAAATGTTGGATTCTCTCCACTGGCTCAAGAGAATGGCCACTATCGTTTGTCCTAATTATGCGGATCTGCCAGCCCAGCCAAGACAAAAACACAGCTGGGGGCGGAAAACAAATGGATTATAGCTCAGTGGGATAATAACCACACATCTCGCTGATTCTGGCATTTCCGATGAGCAAGGTCAGCACAGTGACTTCCCATATGGTTATTGGAATGGCAGCTCCATGGGTGTCGGCCCGTCAATGCGTCCTCCCCCCTTGTTGTTCGGTACAACTGTCTCATGGTTTTTCTTCGAGTGTTATTGCGAAAACGATGCGTTGTCCAGTGAAGACGAGTTGGCCATTTTCTGATAACCAGCAGTCTGTTTCATGTCACTGCGTCATACCACTAACCAGGGCATTTCCAGAAACAGAGCTGGTAGTTGTTGTCGTCTCACTGTTGCATGATTGCATTTGGGTGCAAAATGGTTTGACCTGTTCATTTCCTAATAACGCTGCGATGATCAAACAAAAGGAATTGTTTGAATACAAAGCACAGTATGACATTCATTGTTGCCATGGTTGTAACCAGGCTTTCTTAAGGCCATTTCATCTGCATCTCTTCTGCTTTGCAATTTTGCATCAAAGTGGTCGAACAATTTTGCATCAAAGTGGTCGAACCTTCCTAAAAAAATGTCCTCCAGCATAATACTGTAATACACAGTGAATGAAAATAGCCGATCGGAAACATCCTGTAAGGAGCTGAATCTCTCGAGTACACGTCTCCAATTACCCTGCGCTCGAGAAGCGAAAAGCGGGGTTAAGCATTCAGTTGCTTACGTGTGCCGTGTGCCGTCTGCATTTAAAACATTCATTTTCTCGTCAACCGTTGGTCCGATTGACGTGAAATTTTCACCATAGGAGGGCCTCCGCCTGTAGAATATTTTAATGAGTATTATGATGTCATAGGTCACGTGGTACAGGCGCCATCTTGGAAAAACTTCGCACCTCTATCTCTGAAACCACTCCGTGGAAAAAATTGAGACCTGGCTCATTGTCAACTAATCATCATGGGGAATAAGATATGTTAATGATGATGTCATCAGTGCCTTCGTTATGACGTCATAATTCGACAAATACAACACACCCATCCGATCAGTATTAATTTCTTTCAACAACTGTTGGCTTGATGGACACAATTTTCACCATAGGAGCACCTCCTCATGTATAATATTTTAATGATAATCATGACATCATATGTCATGTGGTACAGGCGCCATCTTGGAAAAACCGAAAAATGTTGCACCTCGATATCTCCAAAACCACTGCATGGAAAAAATTGAATCATGGCTCATGGTAAAGAACTCCATATGGGGAATAGGTGTTGTTGACGATGACGTCATTGGTGCCATGATTATGACCTCATAATTCGACAGGGACAACGGCAAGGCTTAGTCTGATCAGTTTGAAATTTATTGAGCATAATCTATGCAACAATTATTTAGAGAATATAAATTTGATGTCATCGCTGACGTGGTCTGGCAGCCATATTGGATGTGAGGCTTGTGATTGTGAGTGAGGGGTTGGTTGGAGTGAGGGGTTACATATGAGTGAGGGGTTGGATATGAGTGAGGCGTTGGAGAGGAGTGAGGCGTTGGAGAGGAGTGAGGGATTGGAGAAGAGAGATGGGGGATTGGAGAGGAGTGAGGAGGGGTTGGAGAGGAGAGATTGGGGGTTGGAGAGGAGTGAGGAGGGGTTGGGGAGGAGAGTTAGGGGGTTGGAGAGGAGAGTTAGGGGGTTGGAGAAGAGAGATGGGGGGTTGGAGAGGAGTGAGGAGGGGTTGGAGAGGAGTGAGGAGGGGTTGGAGAGGAGTGAGGAGGGGTTGGAGAGGAGAGATGGGGGGTTGGAGAGGAGAGATGGGGGTTGGAGAGGAGAGATGAGGGGTTGGAGAGGAGTGAGGAGGGGTTGGAGAGGAGAGATGGGGGTTGGAGAGGAGAGATGGGGGGTTGGAGAGGCGTGAGTAGGGGTTGGAGAGGAGAAATGGGGGCGGAGGGGGGGGGGTTGGAGAGGGGACAGGAGGGAGGAGAGTGTAATATATATAAAATATGCAGCTGAATGTTTCTACACACGGTCATTGGCGAAACTGCGAATGTCACGGATGGAAACCCTTACGTCATTTCCTCATTCTGCTTTAAACTCAATATCTCTATATTTTCATTCCAAATAGCATCCATCATTCCAATCACAAATCTATATTATAAAACATGAGCGTCTGTCTGTCTGTCTATCTCTCTGTCAGTCCCCAAACTACTCCCTCAGTTTTGGTGCTAGCCCCGCCAAACCTCCTGTGGAACGTTTTCGGGTCCCAGCGGATGCTGTAAGGTAGGTAGGAGGTTTCAAAAATTCCTCAATAAAATTATGATTTTGAAATTAACTCGATACGAACCTGCCGCGAATCCGGAAGTGGACAGATGACGGTAATGAGCTGGTTTGATAATATCTCAGCACAATCGTCATTTAAAACAGTATTTTGTTAAAGTATCAATTAATGATTGGAATGACGTTTGGAATTGAGTGAATACAATTACGATTTTGAATTCGTAATTGTATTCACCCAACCACGGAACTACCTCACATCTGGATTTTAATGTTTGTTTATGTCACGAATATTGGTAAAAGTTTATTTTTTATATATCAATTGGATATAAAACATCATCTTTTCATTACATTCCAATTTGGAGTAAGAAAGGCTCTTGCTGGTAAAGGCTCTTTTCCAATTGTTTCTTAAGGGTGCCGTACAGCCCGGCCGCCCGGCAATGCGGGGTACTTCTGCTCGTACTATATACACTGTAAATATAACAAAATACAATGTTAAATCATAATTGTATCGGGATATTATCAAACCAGCGAACCATCGTCATCTTGTTCACTTTCGGATTGGGAGCAGCTCCGTGTCGATCGAATTTCAAAATCATAATGAAATATCATAAATAAATATTGCAGTGAAATCAACCCTTTTGCAACGATGTAAATGCCGCTGCTAGTTATGATGTTTATAATTTTTGTTGAGTCGTCCTTCCCAAATGTTGTTCAGCCATCTGGAAAATCTTAGCAACATCCACCTCATTGCTAAAGTGTTGATTTCACTGTGCTCCCCTCATACCATGGTATCTTTCATAAAAGTAGGCCTTATTGCTAGTGCCGCAGCTTCATATAATTTGCTGATACATTGATTAGATTTATTTATTTGATTGGGATGTAAAAGGATTGAGCGAGTTAAATCTATATGTAATGGAGCAAGTGTATGTATGTATGTCAGTTCTATACTCATTGGTTAGACAGCTTGCCTGACACCTCTCACAAGTGTAACCTGCAAACATGTCCGCCATTTTTGTAACCGAAGACATCTTCGAATGTGTCATATTTCCAATCACCATGCCCTCCCTATAAGTTTTCCGTTCAATATAAAACAGCCTAAGCGACTGTTAAAAGGATCAGACATGATAGAGACACCGGACTTGTGAAAGTGACAGTACGTATAGACCTCAAGCTTCAGGCCTTCGGCTTCAGGCCTCTGGTGTCAGCCTATGCGCCAGTGCAATTTGAATTATCTGAGATATATAACCACGATGTATTACATATGCACATAAGCAGTACACATTTTTTTTCATGTACGTAACCTGGGATATCTTTTATTTTCGAGAGTGATCGAGGCAGTGGTCTATTGCCTATACATCACCCAAATAAAAGGATGTGTCAGAAAAACATGTTGCACGCTTGGAACAAGATCGCCCGTAGGGCGGGTACTCTGCTAGCATAGATAATGAAATGTGGATGCAGTACATGCATGATAGGCCAAACCTCTGTTTATTTGACATAAACCTTTCATTTCCAAGTTTGGGCACTTGATGTCTCATATGGATTTTACAACACTGAACTTTGTCACAGGAATGCTCATAGCACACCTGGTTATTTAAGACGCTCTCCACATAACCTGCATGATTAAATGTAGTATTCTTATGCGTTCAGGTATTTCCTTGTAATTATGTCTTTTTATTCACTCCTTGTGTATTTTCACCTCTTATGTCTGTTTTACTTCCAGCATCCTCAACGAACTTTAGGAATAGTCACCAAAATACCATCGGGTTTGGAAGTTCAAATTTCTCCCGAGGTGACATGGAAATTCATCTTGTGAAGTAGTTTGGCGATGAGGCGAACATCCTCAGGGATTACATTTTTAACAATAACACAATTACTAATAATAAATCCAATCTCGTTGAAGGCCTATTTGGTAATGGGTGAAGTGGAAGGTTAATGGCTTTGTGAGGATCATTGGTATCTTTGCCACAGAAAAATATTATAATTTTGAAAGGGCACTTGGGACGGTGTCCCACATTTGGAAGGAATGTTGCTGTATATTTTTAGACATATGCATAAGGGACATCTAGATTAATAACACATCCGAAGGCTGCATACTCCAGGACACACTAGAGTAAGGATTGAATGATAGTACATGTAGCAAACACTCCAAAGGCTTAAATTACATCCACATAATTTCAGCTACAGCTACAGCAAACATCATAAGGACGATTAATCTGCAATCATGCTGAGATTTGAAAGTCAACGCCTCAAAGATTGTGCTCCCCCTTGAGTCGATGCTCGGGGATTCCAAGATGATGGAAATCATTCAGGACGTCACTTAGCAATGAGCCAGGATTAGTACGCCGTCTGTTTCCTTTTGGGAGTTTGGTTTGGGTCAAGGGTGTTAAGAGTGGTTGAAGAAAACAGAGGCAAATGGGAGAGAGTGTGTGTGTGCGTGTGTGTGTTTGAGGTTAATTGAGGTGACATGAGGACGTCGAAGGGAAGCGGAGGCAAAGCAAACAAGAAATCCTGTTGTATTAGCATTATGAAAATGGCAGGTAATGTATCATACTTTGAAGGTGGATATTAATTTGTGACCCTCTTGGTTTGCTAACAACTAGGTACTCAACATTGTCCTGTTGAACTCAGTGTTAATTATAATTAGCAGACCTTTAAAATGTTTGCAGCATGCATGATTGCACTAGCAAGGCTCTGTAGAGATATAATGGTCCATTCAATTAATTTAGGCTTTTGGAGTATTCCAGCAAGACCATTCCTGCTGACCGTGGGATTACAGTATGTGGAAATAAGTTTCTGTGAGTGGATATAGACTGGAATTCCACAGTGGAGGTTGGGGGGGGGGGGGGGGTGCGAGGGAGGTGGTCAATTGCCACTAGAGTCCCTATCTATATACCAGGTGTAGCAACAACTTGCAATTTGATGCCATTTTGTATCCATAGAGAGCAGCGAACTCAACCTGTGCCCATTGTGTGTGAAGCTTAGTGTGGCAGTTTTCTAATCAAGTGTCTTTCTCTGTACCCAAGATGAAGATTATATTACTTCATGTTTTTTTTTTCATTTTTTTTTTTTTTTCATTTTTCCAACGGCAAGGGCAAGGGTGATACTTGGTGGTTTGCCGTGGCCTTCCTTGCTATACCAAAGCACCTCCACATGCGTGGTTGGCACTACCCATGTCACTGGTTACAGCTTCCACGTGAAGACCAATGGCAGCAGCGCATTGAATTATACCAATAACAATATCCTTGAAGACCGTGCCATTTGCAGTACTGCTGGCAAATGGTATGCAACAGTCTGCTGCCAGTGGGATGTTATGTCTCCTTGCATAAACACAAGGGCACGGTGAGCAGTTCCAATATGTAGTGGCAATGTGACATTGCCGAGCAAGTTGCCACTGCTGACATCACACTACACACGTGGTTCAAGAGACATTTTGCAAAAACTAAGACAGCATTTCCACCTTTCATCAACCATCACATCCGTAGCACCTTGAATCTCAGAAAACCAAACAACTGTTCCAGGACACCAGACTGGAAAGGTACCTTTTCCACCCTTCTCTGCACAGTTCTTTCTGAAGGTAGTGGATACTGCTGCTGTAAGAGAAGCTTGTATCCTGAGATCTCAGCTTGCTTAACAGTGGCTGATGACAATTCCACTCCTCTCATTTGCCCTCGCGTCAGTGCTTTGAGTTGATCCTATCCAAATAGCCTTGAAATCCTCGCCTCCTGCTTCACTTTGGCTTTCACAATTGCCCTGCATTTTCTTGTAGCCTTATAACGATCTGCCTTCAGGTGCTTCAAACTGCCATATATCCTTGCACGTGGCCTTGTCTCCATATCGACATTGCTTGGATGACGACTTCACCTTCTGTGGCACTTTCTTCAGCTATGAGAGGGAGAGGGAGAGGGAGAGGGAGAGAGAGAAAGAGAGAAAGAGAGAAAGAGAGAAAGAGAGAAAGAGGAGAGAAAGAGACTGACTTTTACATATGTCCTTTCATGAACAACATAAAAAAAGAAAAATCTGGTGTGTCATTTCTTAATTAAAGGAACTCAAGCCCAACTTTACATACAAATGTAAACTTAATATTCAATGAATTTACACAAAACACCATCAGTGCTCCCTCCATAAGTCTCCAAACACAAGACTACCCATGTTTACATGATATGCATGCTCTAGCTTTATCCGTGCAGACACCATCCCTATGAAACAAAAAGTGTATTTTCAGTTTTCGCATTCACTAATTTGGCTTTTCTGGTTTTATAAATTGCAAGCTTAGCAATTGCAAGTCAAAAATTCAAAAGCAAACAGAAAAACAATTTTAAATTCACCAAAAATATGACACAGATTCAAAAACAGATATGACAATCTCTTGCACCCAAACAACTCATGATACAAATGTTCCACATTACTACAAAAAGGAGATAAATTAGACACAGAAGGGTTAAACTTCGGACTAACTTGTGTGGCCAGGGCCTGATGGATCAGTCTCCAATTTAGGTCTACCGTACGACCGACAAGAGGACATCTATATATTACATTCCAATTTGGAGTAAGAAAGGCTCTTGCTGGCAAAGTCTCTTTTCCAATTATTTCTTAAGGGTGCGGTACAGCCTGGTAAAGACACCGCAAGACAAATCTTATAGATTGTCTTTTTCCCCATGACGTGGAACACACTGGATTTGTCACTGTTTAAGGAGAACACGTCATGTTGTTTTTGGTCATTGATTGAAAGACAGAGAGAAGGCAAAGAAAGAGAATGGAGAGAATGAGAGAGAAGACCGACAGGGAGAGAGAGATAAGGCAGAGAGAGGGGGAAAGAAAGAGAGAATGGAGAGAGAGATGTTAGAGAAGAAGGGCACTCATTTTGCATCTTCAGATGCATATGGCTGCCGAAGTCTTGGCTATTGGGCACAATTCTGGCCTGGTCGCTACTCCAACACAGGATACTCGAATAGCTCATTCTTCCGAGTAAGCTGGTACTCATTTTTCTGACCTCAGAAGGATGACAGGCTGAGACAATCCATCTCATGTTATTTCAATCGGAATGCCAGGGGCTTGCACTCAAGACCCTGATATCTTAAGTCAGCCACCTTATCCGTTAAGCCAACACCAGGCTTCAGTGCCTATACTGTCACGTGAAAAGGTAAGTACACCCCATGTAAAGTTTGACTTTTTCAACATATTTCAACATACAGCTATTTGATCTTCATTTCAGCAATATTGATAGATAAAGGTGATATAATATAACAAATATCATGAAACATTTACATTTTGTAGTCCATTGTATAATTTAAATAAACGTAAATGCAAATTTCGCATGTGCAAAAAGTAAGTACACCCTTGGCTCTAATAGGTGGTATTGCCCCCTTTGGCAGAAACAACCTCAAGTAGGCGTTTCTTATAACTGTCTACCAGTCTCTGACATCGACTGGGAGAAATTTTTGCCCACTCCTCCATGCAGAATTCTTTCAGCTGTGCGATGTTTGAGGGGTTTCTTGCATGCACAGCTCGTTTCAAATCCCCCCACAACATCTCGGTGGGATTTAGATCCGGGCTTTCACTTGGCCATTCCAGAACCCTCCATTTCTTTCTTTTCAGCCATTCCTTGGTGGATTTACTGGTATGTTTAGGGTCATTATCATGTTGCAAGGTCCACCTTCGGTTGAGCTTCACCTTTCGGACAGATGGCCTCACATTATCCTCAAGCACCCTCTGGTACAATGAAGAATTCATAGTGGATTCTATGATGGTGAGCTACCCAGGCCCTGATGCAGCAAAGCTGCCCCAAACCATAATATATCCACCACCATGCTTTGCAGTTGGTATCAGGTTCTTGTGGTCAAATGCTGTCTTTGATTTTCGCCAAACATGTCTTCTGGTACTGTGGCCGAATAGCTCTACCTTTGACTCATCTGTCCAGAGCACATTGTTCCAGAAGTGCTTGTCTTTGCCTGGGTGTTCATTGGCAAACTTTAGTCTTGCCCTGATGTTCTTTCTGGACCGCAAAGGTTTCCTCCTGGCACACCTCCCATGTAGATCAAAATTGTGCAGCCTCTTTCTAATGGTGGACTCGTGCACTTTGACATCAACAGTGGCAAGAGCTACCTGTAGGTCCGGTGATGACATTATGGGGTTCGTAGAGACTTCTTTCAGCATGTTGCGGTCTGCTCTCGGGTTGAACTTGCTGGGGCGGCCTGGCCTGAACAAGTTGGCAGTTGTTTGGAATCTTCTCCACTTGTAGATGATCTTCCGGACAGTCGAAGGATTGATTTCAAATTGTTTGGAGATCTTTTGAAATCCCTTCCCAGACTCGTAGGCATCTATAACCTTCTTTCTGAAGGCCTCAGAGAGCTCTTTTGATCTGGGCATGGTGACGCCGCACACTTCAACATCAAAGAGCAAATCAAACGAAATGTCTGAGGTTTAAATAAGACAGGTTCCTCCAAGATCTTCTCTAACGATGTTCTAATCATTTGCACCTGAGCTGGTGCACCTGATTCTAATTTTAGGTATTTGAAGTAGTGATAAATGTAGGGGTGTACTTACTTTTTCCACATGCGAAATTTGCATTTATGTTTATTTGAATTATACAATGGACTACAAAATGTAAATGTTTCATGATATTTGTTATATTATATCACCTTTACCTATCAATATTGTTGAAATGAAGATCAAATAGCTGTATGTTGAAAAAGTCAAAACTTTACATGGGGTGTACTTACTTTTTCACGTGACTGTAAGTACCTGCTCCTGGTACCACGACTCTTCCAGGGAACCTTTCAATGCATTAACTACTCTCTGAATGAAGGCAACAAAGTTGATATTCATTCTTTCTCTTTCTCTTTCTCTCTCTCTCTCTGTCTCTCTCTCGGTCTCTCTCTCTCTGTCTCTCTCTCTGTCTCTCTCTCTGTCTCTCTCTCTCTGTCTCTCTCTCTGTCTCTCTCTCTGTCTCTCTCTCTGTCTCTCTCTCTGTCTCTCTCTCTGTCTCTCTCTCTGTCTCTCTCTCTCTCTCTCTCTCTCTCTCTCTCTCTCTGTCTCTCTCTCTCTCTCTGTCTCTCTCTCTCTGTCTCTCGCTCTCATTTGTCTCTATCTACCTCCTGGTCTGTGGACACCCCTGTCGGAGCGATATAAGGTTTTAGATAGTTAAATGCAACACTAGTTAACTGTTGAGGATATTAACAAGGGCGCGAGGGTGGTATCTTTCCTGCTTCGTGGGCATGTGCTCGTCTTGGACACCCCACATCCGTAATGTCTTTTGACTGCCAATAAATTTGTCCTCACAAGTCTTTAGGCGCCTTTAGGAGGCAGACCTCAAAATGTCCTTGAAAGGATTCGCTGATTCCAATTTGTCCTGTATTTAATCAATTTTCACTGCGATAAGACACTGCACGTATCTTAGCAGCGAACAACGGACGCTACCTGACAAGCCTACAGCTGCCATAGACTTATGTACAATGTGTTAGTGCTGCACAAGACACTATGCCACTAATTGTTATGATTGATATATCTCGGTATCGTGATTAATTAAAATAATCATACTGCACGTGGGCGCTATCACTTTTTGTGACCTTTTGGTGTTTAACAGATGACTGATGTACTCCCATTATGATTCTGATCTATGTTTAATTCCTATGATGCTTTTGCATTCGATTTGAATCCCCCCTTCCCCCTTCGACCCCCATGCTCTTCTACCGCTCCGGCATCCCTGGACATAGACCAAGGTAGAACCTGCCAGAATTTAATCTTTGCATTTACGACTTCGAATGTTGATCTCGGTGCCAATGTCCCAAAATGGAGGCCATATCACAATGTTTCTCCACATGAGGCATTTTTATATTTCAACCACATTCTCATTGTGACGAAATTCCTGCCATAACTGGTTGGCACAATCCAAAAAAACCAGCAGCACAGCACTCCATAGTGGCACCACTTTGAAAATGGCAACCGAACTGTCCCGCTATTTCCAAAAAGAAAAAAAATTAAGATTATAATAACAATATATATGTATGTATGTATGTATGTATGTATGTATGTATGTATGTATGTATGTATGTATGTATGTATGTATGTATGTGTGTATGTGTGTATTTTACTCTTCCTCCCTATTTCCATGACTATGTGTATTTTGCAACGTTTTCAAATGATTGCTTCAGGAAGGAGGTTGACCTCTATAGTTGTTTATGATGGCTAAACTAGCGACTTGAAAGTCCTGTCATGCAATTCTTCCCTATGTATGCTATTCTCTTAAATAAGGATTAATCGAACAGAGATACAATAGCAATTGTTACATGCACAATTGAAGAATTTTAAATTATATTGGTTGGTCTTGTGCATTATTCTGTTTGTCTGTCTGTTTGTATGTCAATCATTTACAGGTCACAATTATAAACCAATTGCCAAGAAACTTTACGAAGTTGTACAGCTAGTCACAACTGAGAAGCCCATTGGTTTTGAGGTCAAAGGTCATCTTGAGGTCAAATTTCTGATATCATTTTTTTAAAATCCGATGGACTTGAAAATTAAACAGCAATTGCATATTGCCTCAGTGAATTGGGAAACAAACTTTTTGAGGTCAAAAGGTCAAAGGTCAACTCAAGGTCAAACTTCTAAAATCAGCAATTTTCATCTGAAAAATCATCACTTTTCATCCTATTAACTTTTAAATTACACAGAAATTGCACAGTGCATCACTGAATTGGGAAAGCAACTATTTTTGAGGTCAAAAGGTCAAAGGTCAACGCAAGGTCAAACTTCTAAAATCATCAATTTTCATTTGAAAAACAATCGATTTTTATCTGATTGACCTGAGCTTTGATTAAGATCGATAACTTTAATATTCATGAAATAGACAAGTTGATGTATCCATGGCTACTTTGGGGGGGGGGGGGGGGGGGTGGCTTGGATTTTGTAAATATCATGCTTGCACGACACCTTTCTTGCTCATTTGTTAATAGTTTTCAAATTTGAAAATCATGTTATGAGTTAGAACAGGCCTAAAGCTGAGGATATCTATAGACTCGGACATGTTCTAAGGTAGTGGAGTCCTCAACAAAAATGCTCATTTAATACGGAGAGTTTGTTCACATTTGCAACAAGCATTGACTAAAGGTTCAAGACTAGAACGGTACTCAGTAGGGCACACACCTCCATCAGGCTGAACAGTTTGTTTTGTATCCCACTGATAGGCCGGATCTGGATGCGGACCTGAACAAAAATCGAATGGGCTTGTTTTTGCCACCTAACCAACTCATCCACCATGTTTTGTCATAATTCATCCACAACTTTTTGAAATATCATGCTACATATCGTTTTTGGTCCCATTTCTCATTGATGAAGAATCACTTAAAAAGTTCTCGGATCCAGATCAGGATCATGGAAAGAAGGCCCAGAGATGTGTTGTGACATTTCATGACGTTGCAAAAGAGAACAGTGCAGCAACGTGTTACAGACAAATGAAGAGGAAGACACAAGTACTTTTGTCAAGCAAAAAAATGATTATAAGCACCAGTAATTGTGTACACGCCACTTCCAGACTTTTGTGGTTGAAATTCGTTTATTTTAGTCGTTTACGACAGGTTATAATTTCTATTTCCTTTGAGATGTGAATTGTTTGTGAAAATGGCAATGGCCATTTATGTGTGATCTTTTTCACGAGCGAACCGAGCGTTTGCGCAAACAAATATTCTGGTTAAGTGCACCCTGGAGTTTGGAAAGTTATCAATAATGGAGCAGGAGAACAGATGGTACAAAATTCCCCTGCAGTAAAAGTGACAACAGTTAACATCTTTTACGCTTTTCAACACAATTCAAATGTTGTTGTTATTGAAGATGATCGGAGAGAAAACAGATGCAGAAAAGGGATAAATTTGAAAGAAAACTGTTTGGTACAATTAGTATGTTTTTTGATTACAGGAGGTAAATGGACAAACAGGGAAATCTAGACAAAGCTCAACATCAGTGTGATTGGATCACTGACCTTGCATGTGATTGATTTTTCGGAGGATATCCCAAACAATTTCGATAATATCTCTTTACGCGTCTATTGATATGGTTCTAAAATGGTTGAAGCGTCCTTCTTTGGCCATTTTGAAAATCTACCAGAGTTGAATACTCTGCCCATGGGGTAAAAGGAATAATCGAGGAAGAAGCCAGAAATGAAGACTGTTTCTCAGGTTGAATATTGGAGTGATTCAGTGGGAGGTCGTTCTTCCATGAGGATTACATAAGGAACCTTGACGCGGCAGGAGATGATTTAGTCAATCATGTATGTGCCACATGGCAACATCACATTAATTGAATCCACCAATTTATCGACTTAATATCACTGGTATGGGAGAGGAGGAGCATGGGGGTGGAGAACAGTGGGGCAGGGATGTCACATAGGGGTTTAGGCTCTAAGTATAAACGTGAGTTTTATGGTTCTCGAAGGGAGGCGTTAAGTGTTTAGAAAATTGTGTCCCTCTTTTTGGAAGAAAAAAAACGTTTTTATAATAATAATAATAATAATAATTCATTTATTTTGTATAGCGCTTTTCCAGAAGCCCAAAGGCGCTTTGACAGAGTGGAAAACATAATGCATAACAATACATGAAAACAACAATTGCAAAAAGACAAGAATCAATAGGGAAATATTTAAAGCAAAAGGAGGGAGAAGGAAAAGAGATAGTCAGGGGTTAAATGCTGTGGGTTGAATGTTGAATGCAGTGTTGAACAGGTGGGTCTTTAGTGATGTTTTGAATGTGGTGAGTGAGGAGGAGTCTCTGATGGTGTGAGGTAGTGAGTTCCAGAGGGTGGGAGCAGCGATGGAGAAGGCCCTGTCCCCCCAGGATCTGAATTTGTTCCGGATGGAGGGGGTCAGGAGGTTGGTACCAGCAGAGCGGAGGTTGCGGGTGGGAGTGTGTCTGGAGAGGAGGTCAGCCAGGTAGGATGGGGCCAGGTTATGGAGGGCTTTGTATGTCAAGAGGAGGATTTTGTACTGGATTATCTGGGGGATGGGGAGCCAGTGAAGCTTGTAAAGGACGTGGGTGATGTGGTCACGGGTCCGGGAATGGGTGAGTAGACGGGCAGCGGAGTTCTGAATGTATTGGAGTTTATTGGTGATTTTTTAGGGTGAACCATAGAGGAGGCTATTGCAGTAGTCCAGACGGGAGGTGATGAAGGCGTGGATGAGCGTTTCTGCAGCCGTGGAGGAGAGGGATGAGCGGAGACGGGCAATGTTTTTCAGGTGAAAGAAGGCTGACTTTGTGATCTGTTTAGTGTATTTGTCGAAGGAAAGGGTTTGGTCAAAGATGACGCCAAGATTCTGGATGTGAGGGGAGGTGGATACTGTATGATAATTATGATCCAGAATTTCAAGTGCTATCAATTGGCTAATTTACGAGTTGGCAATATTTATTATTTGGGGTGGTGAATGAAGACAGGACTTTTAAAATGGCATACAAATGCTAACGAGGCCTTCTGCACATGCGTTGTGTGTGTGTGTTTGTACGCGCGTGTTTTCAGTGAGCCGCTTCTGTCACAGCGGACACTTTTAACCTGACACTTTTAACCTGCCGTTGCTAGGGGGAAATGAGTACCTGTAATTCAAATTGCCGTTACAACATTACCAGCGAGGTGCTCATGCTACGCACAGATGGAAGGCCAAAAGAAAACAGACAATGCAGAAACGGTGAATGCTAAACCATGAACCAATAAATTCCACATTCCTGTGCCAGCTTCAGTCAAACGTCAGCCATTGACAGCAGGTTCGTGAATGACTTGGACAAAAACGTACCCAGTCTGAATGGTTCTATACCCAGTGAATGGCAAATCCGCAAATGGGGAATCCATGAATGTCACGGATGGAGACCCTTACGTCATTTCCTCATTCTCTTTCTAAACTCAATATCTCTATATTTTCATTCCAAACAGCATAATTCTAATCACAGATTAATACTATATAATTAATATATCAAAATACAATGTTAAATTACGATTGTATTGAGATATTATCAAACCAGTGAACCATCATCATCTGTTCACTTCCGGATTCAGGAGCAAGGTCCGTGTCGATTGCATTTCAAAATCGTAATTGCATTGAGGAATTTCTGAAACCTCCTAGAAACCTCCGACCTACCTTGTGACACCGGCTGGGACCCGAAATTGTTCCACCGAATGTTATTATATTTCCTTTTAGTGATTTATGCAACTGTAATGGTGACTAAATGTGAACACCCCCCACCCCCCGTCATGTGACCAGATCCTCAGATCTGATTGGTGTACGTTTGTGGGGATGTCGAGGATTTCGGTCGAATCCCAGTGTCAGGGATTTCATACATTTGGCTCTGTTACCAGGGCAGCCCCTGAGCATTCTGGGAACTGAACAAAGCTGGAAGAAATGACCCCTCGCCTGTAATAACATAGCCTGTTGTTGCAGTTTTCAGGCTCCAAACTTGGGCAAAAGCTGCGTGGACGATAAAATAGCTTTTCCCTTCCGAAACAGCCCCAATTGTTGTGCTTTCCATCTCGTCTTTGAAGTTTCCTTTCATTATTTTCTGTGCAGTATAAAAACCCTGGCCTGATTTGTTTTTATTGAGAAGCTGGTCCATTCCTGGCTCACATGGCAGCTTTCCCATGTACATGTACCTTTAATAAATTCTCCTGTAACTGTCTGAGTTTGGTCAAATTATCATCCCTGGGGGAGTGCGGGGGGGGGGGGGGGGGGGGTAAATTCCTAATAGGGACATACAGACAGACAAACACTGTTCTAGACGGCATCGCCCTATAAGCTACACTGTAAAAACCATACCAGCACATTGGTAAAAGGCCAGGCTGGTTGGCCTCGAGGCTCGAGCCCAAGACTGAGAGGCACACACTCCTTAAAAAACCAAGCTTTCTAGCCTGGGTTCGAATGTCGACCCAGCTATAAATTTTCATCCCGATGTTTCACCCAGCTATAAATTTTCATCCCGATGTTGACGAATCACCATTCGTCAAAGTGGCATCCCTCGGATGGACGTTAAACTTGGCGTCCCGATACCGGCATTAGTTGGTGTATGTTAAAAATGGGTTCCAAAGTTTCAAGGAAATCTCTGACACTGCAAGGTCAGTGATCGTCCAAAGGGGACACCGAGCACGTTTTGATTTAATGAATGAAGTCCTTCTGGCAATTCCTTTCCTTCACGGTGCTTCGCTCACGGACAAGGGAATACATAAATTACATGAAGATCAACAAGGACAGCACACACACACACAAAAACGTCCTTGTGTTATTTTTGCAAAAGTACTCTGATTTGTTTTCACGGCCGAAAACGTGATATATGGACAAACTACCAATGGATCATGTAGAAATATTCAAAAAGTACAACTGGTAGTAAAAATAAAAGTAAAATCGGGAGTACATTGAGATTTTACTCGAAATAAACTTCATCAACAGCATTTAATTAGATGTTTGTGTCAGTATGTTTGATCTGGAGCTATTTTTCCTTTTGTGTGCACGGAGATGGGGAGGATAGCACATGGATTAAAGCAGGAACACTTGAATCCATCAAGACAAATTAGCTGGAAAAGTATTGGTCTACCTGCAGAGATTTTTTTTTTTTTTTTTTTTTTAAATAAGAGCCCAGGTGAACTTTGACTTGCTTGTTTGTTTCGCTCATTGAGCAAAACGCAGCTGAAGCAAGGTTGCATCAAGCTCCCATATTTCTTTTATATTAATTTTATTGATCAAATCATGAAAAGGGCTGTGAAGGAGTAAGGATTAGAATTTTTATGCTGTGAGTAATGATGTCAACGTTGGGGCGGGTTGGGGGAGCATATTTGTCATGAAACTGAGGGGTGGCCTGTTACATGATCATCCATTTCAATGGTTGTGATGCTCCTGACATTGAGATCTCCTGCTTACTTGATTTTCTCCTGATCTCCGGCTCACTCACGAGTCAATCCTAGCCAATGATATATATATATACATACATACATACATACATACATACAGTCACGTGAAAAAGTAAGTACACCCCATGTAAAATTTTGACTTTTTCAACATATTTTAACATACAGCTATTTGATCTTCATTTCAACCATATTGAGAGATAAAGGTGATATAATATAACAAATAACATGAAACATTTACATTTTGTAGTCCATTGTATAATTTAAATAAATGCAAATTGCAAATGCAAATTTAAATGATAAATGCAAATTTCGCATGTGGAAAAAGTAAGTACACCCTTGGCTCTAATAGGTGGTATTGCCCCCCTTTGGCAGAAACAACCTCAAGTAGGCGTTTCTTATAACTGTCTACCAGTCTCTGACATCGACTGGGAGAAATTTTTGCCCACTCCTCCATGCAGAATTCTTTCAGCTGTGCGATGTTTGAGGGGGTTCTTGCATTCACAGCTCGTTTCAAATCCCCCCACAACATCTCGATGGGATTTAGATCCGGGCTTTGACTTGGCCATTCCAGAACCCTCCATTTCTTTCTTTTCAGCCATTCCTTGGTGGATTTACTGGTAAACATACCAGTACTGGTAAACAAGGTCCACCTTCGGTTGAGCTTCAACTCTCCGACAGATGGCCTCACATTATCCTCAAGCACCCTCTGCTGCAATGAGGAATTCATATTGGATTCTATGATGGTGAGCTGCCCAGGCCCTGATGCAGCAAAGCTGCCCCAAACCATAATATTTCCACCACCATGCTTTACAGTTGGTATCAGGTTCTTGTGGTCAAATGCTGTCTTTGGTTTTCGCCAAACATGTCTTCTGGTACTGTGGCCAAATAGCTCTACCTTTGCCTCATCTGTCCAGAGCACATTGTTCCAGAAGTGCTGGTCTTTGCCGAGGTGTTCATTGGCAAACTTTAGTCTTGCCCTGATGTTCTTTCTGGACAGCAAAGGTTTCCTCCTGGCACACCTCCCATGTAGATCAAATTTGTGCAGCCTCTTTCTAATGGGAGACTCATGCACTTTGACATCATCAGTGTCAAGAGCTACCTGTCGGTCCCGTGATGACATTCTGGGGGTTCTTAGAGACTTCTTTCAGCATCTTGCGGTCTGCTCTCGGGTTGAACTTGCTGGGGCAGCCTGGCCTGAACAAGTTGGCAGTTGTTTGGAATCTTCTCCACTTGTGGATGATCTTCCGGACAGACGAATGATTGATTTCAAATTGTTTGGAGATCTTTTTAAATCCCTTCCCAGACTCGTAGGCATCTATAACCTTCTTTCTAAAAGCCTCAGAGAGCTCTTTTGATCTAGACATGGTGATGCCGCACACTTCAGCAACAAAGAGCAAACCGAACTAAATGTCTGAGGTTTAAATTAGACAGGTTCCTCCAACATCCTCTCTAATGATGTTCTAATCATTTGCACCTGAGCTGGTGCACCTGATTCTAATTTTAGGTATTTGAAGTAGTGATAAATGTTGGGGTGTACTTACTTTTTCCACATGCGAAATTTGCATTTATGTTTATTTAAATTATACAATGGACTACAAAATGTAAATGTTTCATGATATTTGTTATATAATATCACCTCTATCTATCAATGTTGTTGAAATGAAGATCAAATAGCTGTATGTTGAAATATGTTGAAAACGTCAAAACTTTACGTGGGGTGAACTTACTTTTTCACGTGACTATATATATATATATATATACATATATATATATATATATATATATATACATATATATATATATATCTATATATATATATATATATATATATATATATATATATATATATATATATATATATATATATATTTGTGCAGCGTCTGTGTTGTCCTGTGTTGTCCTGTGTTGTGTTGTCTTGTCACTGCACGACTTTCTCAAACTTTTGTGAAATCGTACCAAACTTCTGGTATGCACATATCTCTCCCGTCGGTATGTCCTAAGGGTATTTAAAAAAAAATAAAATTCAAATTTTTTTTTTTGGGGGGGGATTTTTGGGGGAATTTTTTTTTTCAACTTAAGTTTTCAACTTCAATTGTTTATAAAATGTGATATCACGTATATTACAAATACATTTGTGCAAAATAATTGTTTGAATTATGATTGGTTTAAACCATGACAAAACGGCAACTCGGGTACAGTCATTTATCTATATATCTACACATCTGGGCAATGTCTGTGTTGTCACTTAACGACTCCCACAAACTTTTGTTTCCGTGGTTGTGAAGTGTTTTTAATATTGTTGTGGTGGTTTTGAATCACGTGGTGGTGAGGTGTTTATAAATGACGTGGTGGTGAGGTGTTTTTAAATGACGTGGTGGTGAGGTGTTTTAATATCACATAGTGGTGAGGTGTTTTTAAATCACATGGTGATGAGGTGTTTTGAATTACGTGGTGGTGAGGTATTTATAATTACGTGGTGGTGAGGTGTTTTTAATTATGTGGTGGTGAAGTGTTTTGAATTAGTTGGTGATGAGGTGTTTTGAATTATGTGGTGGTGAGGTGTTTTGAATTACTTGGTGGTGAGGTGTTTTTAAATCACATGGTGGTGAGGTGTTTTGAATTACGTGGTGGTGAGGTATTTATAATTATGTGGTGGTGAGGTGTTTTTAATTATGTGGTGGTGAGGTGTTTTGAATTAGTTGGTGATGAGGTGTTTTGAATTATGTGGTGGTGAGGTGTTTTGAATTAGTTGGTGATGAGGTGTTTTGAATTATGTGGTGGTGAGGTGTTTTGAATTACTTGGTGGTGAGGTGTTTTTAAATGACGTGGTGGTGAGGTGTTTTTAATTTCGTGGCTGTGAGGTGTTTTTATTACGTATTTTATGGCTGTGAGGTGTTTTTAATTTTGTGGTGGTGAGGTGTTTTTATTACGTGTTTTATGGCTGTGAGGTGTTTTTATTACGTGTTTTATAGTCCATGGGCCAGACCAGATATCGGTACCACCCGACGTGGCAAAAGTTCCATGGTGCCAATTTATTTGTTACACCCATATAAGTAAAATAATATGTGATAGCAATTCCAAATGGGTAGCTTTTTCATTTTTCTTGCAGGAAAGCTGTTTTTGCATTAATCGCGATACCGCAACTCCGCGCTGTTGTTACTAGTATCATCTTCCAAATCATTTTTTTAGCTGAATAGACAATGTAACATGCTTAAATATCTTAGCAAATGGATGTTTGTAATAAAGACATGTATGTTATACTATATAATACATATTCTTGTATTTATTCATGTGTGGAAACTAACTTTTTCTACAGTTTTAGTGTCTTAGTTAAGAACAAAATATATGTTGGATGCTGGCAGTGTCCAGTTTTCTTCCGTATTCGGTATACTTGGCCACTGGTGGATACTTCCTGGTAGGTGAGGCAAGAACAAGAGGCTCTGCAATAATTATGTCTATTTAGTTAAGCAGAAAATATATGACAGATATGTAAAGTGCTGATTTCCCCTCATCAGTGGTGATATACATTTGCAGCCTGCAGGTTAGAATAAGTCCAGTCATGAATGCTTGATTTGCTTTCAGATATCAGTCCACTGGTTTCACCAGTCTAATTAAGTGTAATTAAATATAATTAAGGACTGGCAGACTACTAATTTGTGCAACATAGTAATGTGGATTGATAATTCTATGTTGCAGGTGAAAACTGACTGAACATGGCCTCTGATGGAGCAAGCAGCCTGCCACTAAAGCGGCCACGAGTGGAGTGCATCATCCACTGTTCCAATGACAATACAGACAAGCTGGTTTCACTACAAGACATTGACTCATGGAGAACATTGCTGAGGGCAGCCCAGATCAGAAAACATGCAGCAATTTTGAAACTAGCTACGAACCTTCCTGATGGACAGATTCCAACAATCCAGTACCACAGAAAATGTCGCAGTCTCTTCACCATGAAAAGACATCTTGATGGCATCCTCAAATGTGCCAGTGCCAGTGAACCTGCTCAAGACACAGGATCACAGAGAGCAGCTAGACAATGTGCAAGCACATCAAGGACTTATGAGGCAGAGTGCATTTTCTGCCAGAAAGACACCAAGTATGCTAAAGGACAGAAGACGAGAGAAATCCTCATACAATGTCGAGAACTGCGAGCTGACGCCACAATCAGGAATGTAGCCATGGAGAAAATGGACAGCAGAATCCTTGCCATAGTCAGCAGAGACCTGGTAGCTGCAGAAGGTCACTATCATAGGTCGTGCTATCGGTTCTATACCAAAAGAGAGGTTCGCAGTGGACAGGATGCAAGCCAAGATGATGATGCTGAAGCTCAGTATGGCGCTGCTGTGGATCAGGCCTACAATGAGCTGTTCCTGTTCATCAGAAGGGAGCTTTTTGGCAATCCTCAAGTGATGACAATGACTGATCTCTCTTCTAGACTGGTGGCTTCAATGAACTCTCTTGGTATTGCCCATGTAAGGGAATCAACCAAGAAACACATACGACGGAAACTGGAAAGCGAGTTTGCAGACTCCCTGCACATCTTCTCTGAGGGAAAAGGGAAACTCCTCCTGTTTCCAGACAACCTGTCCATATACGAACTTGCCAAACAATACCAATCGCTACAAGCAGAGCTGCATACTCAGAAAGGCCTCCATGCTGAAGATGTGGTCTCCAAAGCAGCCCTGAAAATGAGAGCCGACATCAAGAACCAAGATGCCCCTCAAGCCTGGCCACCGGAAGTCAAACCAGAAGCAGAGGACACTACCATTCCAGAGTCGGTCATGGTCTTCCTGTGCTATCTACTTACAGGTTCCAATGACCCTGATCATGCATCTCAAAGAGTCCAGCGGCTTCTGTGTTCACTCGGCTATGACATGGTATATGCTGTAACACGTGGACTGATAAAGCCCCCGAAGCACATCGTTCTGCCATTCGCTATCAAGTCACTGACCGGGAATGTAGAGTTGATACACATCCTCAACCGACTCGGCCATAGTGTGTCCTATTCTCAGATGGAAGAGATCGACACTGCTCTGTGTCTCCAAAAGCTCTCGCTATCAGGGAGTGATGTTGCCCTCCCAGGTAACATCCATCCTGGCATATTCACAACCTTAGCCTGGGATAATATCAACCGTCTGGAAGAGACCACCAGTGGAGAAGGAACATCTCACAGAGTGAATGGGATTGCCGTACAAGCAAAGCCAATCACCCCAGTGTCCACCAGAACCATGCTGACTGTAGGAAAAACAAAGCAGAGAAGTATTGATGCTCCACCACCAATGCTACCAGCATACAACGCTGGACAACGAGTGGGACCACCACAGAGCAAAAGTGCAGATGCTGACACTGCAGCTGAGACTCAGCTCGCCAAAGAGAAGAATCTTGTCTGGGTCATGGCACGCATGTCGCAACAAGAAGAGCAATCAATCAGCAGCTGGACAGGCTTCAACATCCGGACTCGAGATGACGTGACAGTCATTCCAGACAATGTAGGCTACCTGCCTACCATTAATGCTCCAGCGACACAAATGTCGACTGTCAATGAAGTGCTAAACCAGTCACTGAACATCATGCACTCCTTGGACCTGACAAAGATTGTCTGTGTCTTTGACCAGGCACTGTATGCAAAGGCTGTGGAGATTATATGGAAACACCCTGACAAGTTCCAAAACACCATCATCACCAGGCTCGGAGTATTCCACACCATCTGCACACTGATGGGAATAATAGGGAAGCGATTTCAAGATGCTGGATTGCGAGATCTCTGCATCGAGTCTGGTGTGATCGCAGAAGGTTCCATTAATGGTGTCATGGATGGCCGCAAGTACAACAGGGCAGTCCACCTACACAAGAATGTCTATGAGGCACTCACTCGACTGGCCTGGAAGGGTTTCCTCTCGTGGCTGGAAGCCACTCACGCCAACGATGTGGTCCACATGGATGAGACACTGAGGATCATTGACAGCCTCTGCAAAGATATCTCACAGGCATCCCTGAAGCAGGTCCTCGGTGACCGCTCATGCGCACGCATCATGGAACTGTTTGGAATATACCTCGAGTTCCTCAGAGGTGGAAACGGCAGCCTCTCAGCATTCTGGATGTCGTATCTGGACATTGTCGAGATCTTGCTGGGTCTCATTCGAGCATCAAGAGAGGGAGACTGGGTGCTACACCTGGCATCAATTCGTGCAATGATCCCATGGTGCTTCGCATATGACAGGCTGAATTATGCACGCTACCTCCCATACTACTATGCCCAGATGTCCCAGCTGCCCACCACACACCCAGACGTGTATGCTGAGTTCATGCGAGGGGGATTCTCAGTTCAACTCGGTCCCAACAACCCCTTCGGAAGAATCCCTGTCGACCAAACGACCGAAGAGACAGTTAACAAAGACACCCAGATGGCAGGAGGGACAAAGGGGTTCAGCTTGAAACCAGGGGCTGTGAGCAAGTACTACCTTTAAAATAAGACATAAAGCGATAATTTTGGGATCTACGTTGTCTCAGTACTTTCTGATTAATATGCCCAATTAGTCCATGGGCCCGTACCCAAAATTTCACACATGGACTAAATCAATCCGAACCGTCGAACGCCTTTCACCGGGTGCGGGTATAAAATAGCTGATAACTACCACTAAGCTACCAGTCCAGAATTGCTATCACATCAGCATGTATCCCACATACATGCACCTTTCCAAAAATCATTACTAGAACTTGCCACCTCGGGTGGTACCAATTAGTGAAATTTCGGGTCCGGGCCCATGGACTATTATGGCTGTGAGGTGTTTTTATTACGTGTTTTATGGCTGTGAGGTGTTTTTATTACGTGTTTTATGGCTGTGAGGTGTTTTTATTACGTGTTTTATGGCTGTGAGGTGTTTTTATTACGTGTTTTATGGCTGAGAGGTGTTTTTAATTTCGTTTTGGTGAGGTGTTTTTATCACGTGTTTTATGGCTGTGAGGTGTTTTTATCACGTGTTTTATGGCTGTGAGGTGTTTTTATTACGTGTTTTTATGGCTGTGAGGTGTTTTTATCACGTGTTTTATTGGCTGTGAGGTGTTTTTATTGCGTGTTTTATGGCTGTGAGGTGTTTTTATTACGTGTTTTATGGCTGTGAGGTGTTTTTAATTTCGTTTTGGTGAGGTGTTTTTATTACGTGCTTGATGGCTGTGAGGTGTTTTCAATTTCGTGGTGGTGAGGTGTTTTTAATTTCGTGGTGGTGAGGTGTTTTTATTACATGTTCTATGGTGGTGAGGTGTTTTTATTACGTGCTTGATGGCTGTGAGGTGTTTTCAATTTCGTGGTGGTGAGGTGTTTTCAATTTCGTGGTGGTGAGGTGTTTTCAATTTCGTGGTGGTGAGGTGTTTTGAATTACTTGGTGTTGAGGTGTTTTGAATTACGTGGTGGTGAGGTGTTTTGAATTACGTGGTGGTGAGGTGTTTTGAATTACGTGGTGGTGAGGTGTTTTCAATTTCGTGGTGGTGAGGTGTTTTGAATTACTTGGTGTTGAGGTGTTTTGAATTACGTGGTGGTGAGGTGTTTTCAATTTCGTGGTGGTGAGGTGTTTTTAATTTCGTGGTGGTGAGGTGTTTTTATTACATGTTCTATGGTGGTGAGGTGTTTTTATTACGTGCTTGATGGCTGTGAGGTGTTTTCAATTTCGTGGTGGTGAGGTGTTTTCAATTTCGTGGTGGTGAGGTGTTTTCAATTTCGTGGTGGTGAGGTGTTTTGAATTACTTGGTGTTGAGGTGTTTTGAATTACGTGGTGGTGAGGTGTTTTGAATTACGTGTTGGTGAGGTGTAAATGTCCCAAACTTCCAATCTGCACCTACCCCTCCCCTATGTATATGCTGAGGGGTTCTTTCTTGAAAAAAAACATTCAACCTAAATCTTCAACCTAAATTGCCTATAAAAATGTAATATCACAAACACAACAAATACATTTGTGCAAAGTAATTGTTTGTATTATGATTGGTGAAAATCATGACAACACAGCAACTCAGGTACAGTCATTAGCCTCAACTAAAATAAGCCCGTCCTCAGTATCGACGCTTGGTGAGGCGAGCGCAGCGAGCCGAGCCAAGCTAGTTTATATATATATATGTATATATATATATATATATATATATATATATATATATATATATATATATATATATATATATATGTATATATATATATATATACAGTATATGTATATATATATATATATATATATATATATATATATATATATATATATATATATATATATATATATATATATATATATATATATATATAAAAATAGACTGAAAACCCATCCCTTTGAGCTTAGACCTTTGAAGACCCTTTAAGTCGTCCAAGACTCTTAATACCACCAAAACCTCGAATGACCCAAAAGACCTCGAAGACCCAACACACCCTGCAGACCCAAAATACCAGGAAGACCCTGAAATACCCAAAAGACCACGAAGACCCAAAATACCTCA
>NC_136266.1:135431777-135449277 GCF_964187855.1 Myxine glutinosa | reverse complement strand
CACTGTTGTGATTGCCTAATCACGCAACTATACCACCAATAAAGAACAACTATTGGGGACGCCTCTCCGCGGTGGTTGTACCCCCCAACGCAAGTCGGTTGCCAAATCTTCCCGCATTCTTCCCTGATGGCCGCATTCGTCAGGGCAGTGCGGTCACGGTCAGAGTGCCGATCAGTCCTCATGGACCGGTCCTTTCTCTCTTTCTCTTTCTTTTCTCTCCTCTCTCTCTCTCTTTCCCTCGATCTAACTCTGTCGTGGCCCTGACTTCGCGAAGCCGGGGTTACACCATCCTGGATGTGGGGGATCCCTGGGTCGCTCCTGCGAGTTCAATTGGCCGTCTGTGTGCCACGGGCTTGTTCGAGGAAACTGTCCGGGCTATAAAACAACAACAACAACAACAACAACAACAACCAATAAAGACCATTTTAATCAGTCCCTTCACAGCATTGTTTGACACCTCCATGTGATGTAATGTTGTTGCTTCGAGACTTCAAAGTTTGTTTGCACGTTAATATTTGAGTAGAGTTGAGTGTTGTGGTTGGTGGATACTTTGTTGATTACCATAGAACTGGCCTCTTGATTACCATAGATTACCATAGACCAATCCAATCTGGCCTCCAAAGCCAGTCGCCGACGGGGCATCCTCCGTCGTGCGAAATCCTTCCTTGGCACACCTGAGCTCCTCACCACATGCAAGGCTTTCATCCGCAGCTCAATGGAATACTGTTCTCCCCTCTGGGCTGGTGCTCCCACCTCACACCTAGCTCGACTTCACGCTGTTGAAACCAAAGCAATTAGAATCATTGGAATCTCCCGCGATTAAGCTGATTGTGAGGGCCTTTCACTCACTCACCGCAGGCGGGTAGGTGGTCTTTCTGTCTTCTACCGACTCCTTTCTGGCCTAGCCCCCCCAACCCTGTCTGTGCTCTGTCCCCCAAATATTCCTACAGGTCGCCAAGATCTGCCAGCAACCCTATTCTGGTGAAACTGCCAAAATCAAGACTCTCTGCTCACCTTCACTCTTTCGTTCCTCTTTTCTCCCACCTCTGGAACAAACTCCCTCACTCTTTTCAATCCCACTCCTCCCTCCAGGTCTTTAAAACAGCTGTTCACCACCATCTCTTATCTTCCCCCATGCAAAACCTTGATCTTTTCTACCCCCGTTAATTCACCCCAGATCCACTTTTCTGAAATACCGACTTCTTTCCTGGAAGTCCTAGCTGTGTCCATGTGTTTTTTTTTTTACCTCTCCCACCTCCACCCCCCTTCCCACGCCTCCTCCCCCCAAGCCCTCTCCCTCCCACAGATCTCCCGCTCTCAAATGTTGTACTTGTGTGCTTTCCCATCTTATCTCCCGCTCCCTTTATTATGTCTTATGTGTCCGTTTTTTTTTTGTCATTAATGTTAGCTCTTACACGGGCCTCGATCTTGTATTTAAAAAATTAAGAAAAAGAAAAGAAAGAACTAACAATAGAGCATCAAGCTGATCTTGTCATTGTGGACATTTTCTTTACCAAGGAAACCTATACATTACAGCTTTAAAAGAAAGCTCTAGAGTCGAGAGCATGTTATTAATTCCTGGCAATGGATGATTGCTTTATACCAATCCTGTGTACCATGGTGCACAGCTCAGCAATACTGACCATCGTCTTTTTGTCTCAAGTACTTCATTGAGACTCGAGGCTATTGTAATATCAGATCCTCTTTGCTGTGTTGATGCTCATCAGCGGACAGACACTTTACAAGATGTCGAGTTTAAGACCACTATTGTCCTAAGTTCGAAGGAAGAATTTGATCATGCATGTCATACACCTCTTAAAGGATCGATGAATGATGAGACAAATTGCATCATTGTGCATATGCATGCTGCACATCTTCCTGGAAATATGACTTGCTTCCATTGTCTTAAGAGCCGAAGTAATGCTGCAATTGCTCAGGATAAAGAGAATTGCTGGCAAGCCAATGTCCCGGCAATACAAATAACAGCAGCCAATAACAATCTTGCTGCACTCTTTGGTAGTTTACGTGAATTATGCACCGGGTTACAGGAAAGTTGTTCTGCTGGCCAAACATTAATGGTCACATTCATACATTCATCTTGTCGAGATTCCCTTGCATATTGGAAAGAATACATCTTGGCTTTGTTGAACCATCGTTGCCAGACCTTGCTCTGAATGTTGTGCCACTCGGTGCACCACTAAATTATGAGTCTCATTTGATGAAGTTTGCAGAGTTATGGGGAAAATGAAGCTCTTCTGGATCCTGGCACACTTCATTACATTTGATCGTTGAAGGCGGGAGAGAACACGACTGTGCAATGGTTTAAACTTATTAATGCCCTTTGGGTGCATAAGCGAGTGTCTGATGACTGGGAAAATGTGCTTAATGGTCAATATCCATAATGAGCTCGTTGTGCAACTTGAGGAGGGTTGGGGGAGGGGGATGTGCTCCTTAACGGGGGGGGGGGGGGGGGGGGGGCGAGAGAGGTGGGGGTTTGGGGAGGGGGAGGAGGTGTGCAAAAAACGTCATATATATATATACAGTCATGTGAAAAAGTAAGGACACCCCATGTAAAGTTTTGACTTTTTCAACATATTTCAACATACAGCTATTTGATCTTCATTTCAAGAATATTGACACATAAAGGTGATATAATGTAACAAATATCATGAAACATTTATATTTTGTAGTCCATTGTATAATTTAAATAAACGTAAATGCAAATTTCGCATGTGGAAAAAGTAAGTACACCCCTACATTTATCACTACTTCAAATACCTAAAATTAGAATCAGGTGCACTAGCTCAGGTGCAAATGATTAGGACATCGTCAGAGAATATCCTGGAGGTACCTGTCTTCTTTAAACCTCAGACATTTAGTTTGGTTTGCTCTTTCTTGTCGAAGTGTGTGGCGTCACCATGCCTAGATCAAAAGAGCTCTCTGAGGCCTTCAGAAAGAAGGTTACAGATGCCTACGAGTTTGGGAAGGGATTTAAAAAGATCTCCAAACAATTTGAAATCAATCATTCGACTGTCCGGAAGATCATCTACAAGTGGAGAAGATTCCAAACAACTGCCAACTTGTTCAGGCCAGGCCGCCCCAGCAAGTTCAGCCCGAGAGCAGACCGCAAGATGCTGAAAGAAGTCTCAAAGAACCCCAGAATGTCATCACGGGACCTACAGGTAGCTCTTGCCACTGTTGATGTCAAATTGCACGAGTCTACCATTAGAAAGAGGCTGCAAAAATTTGATCTACATGGGAGGTGTGCCAGGAGGAAACCTTTGCTGTCCAGAAAGAACATCAGGGCAAGACTAAACTTTGCCAATGAACACCTCGGCAAAGACCAGCACTTCTGGAACAATGTGCTCTGGACAGATGAGTCAAAGGTAGAGCTATATGACCACAGTACCAGAAGACATGTTTGGTGAAAACCAAAGACAGCATTTGACCACAAGAACCTGATACCAACTGTAAAGCATGGTGGTGGAAATATTATGGTTTGGGGCAGCTTTGCTGCATCAGGGCCTGGGCAGCTCACCATCATATAATCCACTATGAATTCTTCATTGTACCAGAGGGTGCTTGATGATAATGTGAGGCCATCTGTCGGAAAGTTGAAGCTCAACCGAAGGTGGACCTTGCAACATGACAATGACCCTAAACATACCAGTAAATCCACCAAGGAATGGCTGAAAAGAAAGAAATGGAGGGTTCTGGAATGGCCAAGTCAAAGCCCGGATCTAAATCCCATCAATATGTTGTGGGGGGATTTCAAACGAGCTGTGCATGCAAGAAACCACTCAAACATCGCACAGCTGAAAGAATTCTGCATGGAGGAGTGGGCAAACATTTCTCCCAGTCGATGTCAGAGACTGGTAGACAGTAATAAGAAATGCCTTCTTGAGGTAGTTTCTGCCAAAGGGGACAATACCACCTATTAGAGCCAAGGGTGTACTTACTTTTTCCACATGTGAAATATGCATTGATGTTTATTTAAATTATACAATGGACTACAAAATGTAAATGTTTCATGATATTTGTTATATTATACCACCTTTATCTATCAATATTGTTGAAATGATGATCAAATAGCTGTATGTTGAAATATGTTGAAAAAGTCAAAACTTTACATGGGGTGGACTTACTTTTTCACGTGACTGTCTATATACAGACTTGGCATTTAATATGGAATATTTTTTTTGTGGGGGTGAACTTATTTTTCAAGATGACTTAGAACCAAAAGTTCATTGGAATTATGTTGAAATTATTCTAGATTTTGTTAATGTGACCTTTAAAAGAAACAAAAACCACATTTGACATTTCGAAACAAATAAATTGATCCTTGAAAGTGATGTAAACTGATATCGAACTCAATTCACGGACAGTACTGTGTTAAACTTCTGTACGTTTTCCAGAAGTATCTCCATATTTTGCACATTAGCCAAATTTTTTTTTAACAAAAACAAAAGTTAAATTACGACTGGGATTACGGATAGTAAAATTACAGTTCAGTACTTTGTGTAACCCCCACGAGCATTCAGGAGAGCACGTACACGTTGAGGCATGCTGTTCACGAGATTTGCCAAGGTTTGAACAGGAATCGCTTGCCATGTAGTGAAAATAGCCTGCTGCAATTCACGCACAGCGGTCGGCTGCTGGTCCAAGTGGTCGATTAGACGCGTTAATTCTGCCCACAAGTTCTCTATCGGATTCATATCCGGGGACATGGCAGGCCACTCCATATGCTCTACACCACGGTCAGCAAGAAAGTGTTGGATCATGCGAGCATGATGAGGCCGTGCATTGTCATCTTGGAAAACAAAGTTTCCTCGAAAGGCTGCACGAGCAAATGGAAGCAATGTTTCTTCCAGAATGGCCCTGTACTTGAACTGGTTCAGGTTTCCATTCCGAACAACCAGGTCAGTTTTGCACTCTGCATGAAAAGCAGCCCAAACGGTCACCCCACCACCTCCAGCTTGGACTCTTGGCACTATACAATCTTTGTTATAGGCTTCATGCACTTGTCTGCACACTCGGACGCGGCCATCTTGACGATAGACCAGAGATCTAGACTCGTCACTGAATATCACGTGATTCCAGTGTCCTGGCTGCCATTGACGGTGCTCTCTGGCCCACTGCAATCGGCGCTGGTGGTGTTGTCTGGTCAGGCGTGGCTTTTTCAGGGGACGCTTGGCACGATAGCCTGCTTGAACCAGTCGTTGGTTGACTTGCCTTCTGGATACAGGCACATTTGTCAGTTGCTGCCACTCTTGGCCGCTGCCTAAGCCGATTAGCTGACTTGGTACGGCCATTGCGGACTAACCGGTGCAGCTGGCGATCATCCCTCCTTGTGGTTCTGCGGGGAAGTCCTGACCTCGGTATTGGAGTAGGGACACCCCTCTGTGAATTTCGTTTCAGGATCTTTGACACCTGACCTTGAGTGATGCCATACTGCCGAGCAATAGCACGCTGTGTCATGCCGTAATTTCGTAAAGCCACCACTCCATGACAAACAGCATTGTCGAGTTGACGGACCATCTCCAGAGGAAGCGGCAATAACTTTTGGAGACGTGCAGCAGTTGTTTTCCACTAATACAGAACGCAAAAACCCTTGTATACCCGACTGTGAAGACAATCATCAAATGCACCTGTCCGTACATTTTGCCATGCCACCTGTGATATAATCCTGTTGTTGACTTCTTGCTGCGACAGACAATCAGTGACATGGTTCTTTTCACAAATAAATCGCCAAAGCGTAAAAGAAACGCACCAGATTGATATACTGAGTTAAGAAAGTAAACCCAAGTCAAGAAAAAAAAAATATTCCATATTAAATGCCAAGTCTGTATATATATATATATATATATATATATATATATATATTTGTCGCATGACTACCCTTGGTGAATACCGCAGGGTAACACGGATGACCAAAACGAGCTTAATACTCCGAGACGTTCAGTTCAAAATGTAGCGGAGAATACGCGTGGGGGAAAGTGGGGGGAGAGAAGCTGATGAGCTTACCTTTACGGATCCCAACAGCAGTCTTCAACCTGTAATAAATAACTCAAACAAAACGGAATTAAAATGTACAAAAATATACAGGTTTATTAAAGAAAATGCCGGTATCAAAGAAACGCATGATAAAACTAAACTCCTAAATTGAGGGACCCTCCACACAGACTCAGTACACAGACAAAGCTAAATATAATGATATAAAAATACAAGGTCTTATCTATGGCACTTAGCGCAACTCGACCAGTGTGTCTCACCAGGAATCGTCAACGATAGTCTCAGACCTTGGCCGGGGATTGTGCCGTTTCATATTTTGTGCCGTACCCAGTAAAATGTGTGTGTGTGTGTGTGTGTGTGTGTGTGTGGGGGGGGGGGGGGGGGGGGAGGGGGGATTTCATATTTTGTGCCGTACCCAGTAAAATGTGTGTGTGTGTGGGGGGGGGGGGGGGTGGTTTACCCTCCCCGGATTTCTGCCCATGCCTAAATAGTTACTTGGAAGGGTACTTTCTTGGAAGGTGATATTTATTATACAGAGTATGTTGGATGATTTCTTTTGCGGATGATATATATTGTTATGGATCTGGGACGACGGCGCTCCCCTTGCCAAGGGGGCTTAACCCCTTGTCCTTTATACTGGCCGTCGCCGATCCTGCGGGTATGACGTCATGCCCGGTCAGTGCTGGGTAGGGTATTAGGCCTATCCGTCCTATGACCTAAGTACCAGCGCCTTCCGGTACGGAAGGAGATACCCCCGCTCGGACCGCAGTGTAATTATGGATTACGCCGAGCGAAGCGAGCTGCGGAATCCAAGCCGTTTAACAAGGACTAACCCGATTCTAAACGTTGGCCGAAATCGCACCACAGGAACTCAATGGGGAAATCTCTAAAGCGACCGAATGTGAAGAAGCAAAAGGGGTAAAGAAAGAACGCAGGTATTTATTACTAATTATGTACAAAACCAAAGAAACCAAGGGAGAGGGAAAGAAACGAAAGTAACTTACAGAAGAAGAAGAAGAAGACACAGTGCAATCCTTATAACAAGCTTAACTTAAACCCAGGGACAAGACACACAAAACAAACTCACGTACACAAAAGGATGGAATGGCAGGGATGGTATGGGACGGCAGAGGAGGGTCCAGGCAGATGGTAGGCGTCGAGGTCCGGCTCCAAGCTCGCGCTTCGGTCCACGCTTTTGGGGTTGAGGCAAAACCCGGCACACAGCTCCGCTACGGGCTGGCAGCGAGGAGCCGGCAGCTCCACGTATTCGGTTTCACACCGGCAGCTTTCACACTCGTCCTCCGCCTCCTGCGTCTCCTACGCTCCCTTAATACTCCACAGAATCTGCCTCTGGTCCAGCGCACCTCCCTCAAAAACCTCTCTCAGCTTCTCCTCAACTCCCCCTCAACTGAACTCTCAGCTCCTCCTCAACTGGACTGAGGTGGGGGCTCAGCGCGACGAGTTATATAACCACTCCCATGGAACTTTCGCGAACCTCCTCGATCGTTCTCTCTCCGCCCTCTCAGGCCAAACCCCTCATTCTTGGTTGGTTGTTCGGGGCTGGCTCACTCCTCCTCCCGATGATGAGGTGGGGCCACACCCTTCTCCGAGTTGACCACGCCGTAATGGAGGCAAATGCAGTTGGCAATAATGCAGTTGGAATTGGAGGCTTTGGGGACTTTGAAAAGGGGATCTATCTTATTTCATTTGATGCAACGCAATGAACTAGTGGAAAAACAGAGCCTTATACTGACATATAATAATGAGATAACTATTTAGAAGGGCCTATGATTTTCTACATGTATGCGATGGACTAGCTAAAGGGACGACCTTTGACCTTTACACAAATGGAGGTATTTACAGGAATCATTACATTATTTACAATGGGGGTATATTTACAATGAATTACACACACAGTGCACGGTTTCCCAAATCCGTTACACTGCCCCCTTCTTCCTTCAGGCACGTCCCGGGCCAATAAAACTTTAACTTAATGTGGCACGTAGGTGTAATTCCCTCTACAATTAACCTGACCCTGAGTGTGACAGTTTTAAAACACAAATAAATATGTCCCCCTGTTGCGTTGCGCCCTACCTAACAGATTCACACCCACAGAATAACCGAATTACGGAATGGTTTTCAAATATACATGTACGGTGGGGAGCATTATTTACAAGACATTATTTGTATCTACACTGCAACCCAGGACCTGTTATTGTTTTTGGGGAGACACAAAAAGAAAATCCTGTGGGGAGGGAGGAGACAGCATGCACTGCATCGACGCACCAGCACCAATAAAGAGCACCACCAGTACCAATCAAAGAGCACCACCAGTCAAGCACCAATCCAGTGTGACATTGCACAATAATTAAACACAATAAAAAAAAACACACTGATGATGGTCTTCCTCATTCTGCTCTCTCTGCTGGCGATGTTCTTCCTGTTGTTGTCGTGTTCTTTGCTTGCGGCCTATTTGGTGGAAATAAAACAAAAAGCACAACCGTGTCCACTGTTTTTATTTATGGCCCACAGGGGCCAACTATGGGTGGTTCACCTGTAGGCTTGGTGCCACCTCACCGAGGTCTGCAAGCAAGATCTTCCTCTGGCCAACCTGGCCGGTCCCAGCAGAGGGGCCATGCCCCAACCTGTGGGGTCCATGAGTGGTGCTCGGCCACAGACATGTGGTCCATATGGTGGTGCTCGCCCACAACAACGTGGTCCATAAAGTGGTGCGTGGATGCAGGCAGCTAGTTGCGGGGATTCGGGCACACAGACGTGGCCTCCCACACGCTCCCCTCAGTGCCCAGAGAGCACGATCCTCGGTTGGGAGAAGGAAGACAGAGATGGCAGCGTTAGCAAGGGCAAGGGCGCAAGGGTACACATCAACCAAGGCAATGCAGAACGAGGTGCGCACAGAGAGCGAAGTGAGAAAGCTCGTCTCTACCGTACGTCACCCCCCCTGTCACCTACTCCACCCTTGCCCTTACCCATATTTACAAACAATTTACACATTTACAAATTCGTCACTACCGTCACGTCTTCCCCATATCTCCCCTAATCCAAATTCGTTGCCATCCCAATGTCTAAATTTGCCATCACCAATTCATCATCAATCCCTCTTAAGGAGGAAGAGATGGAACATCAAGCACAATGTCTCACCCACGTCATGATGCGTCTTACATCCTCAAAACATTTGCACCAAAATATAAAATAACACACCATGGCACAGTGTGGAGCACCTCGTCACCTCAGGTGAGTGGATGTAGATGGTGCAAGGAGATTTCAATCCTAACTACTTCCTAAATGACATTAACACACTTACACTACCCAGGGTCTTTCCCTGGCCAAACCATTGGCCATCTTACACTCTATGTGGTTTTAAGAACCAAACTCCCATTGACCAAACTGTGGTGCCCATCAATTTGGGGTCTCACTCCCCCGATTCACCTCCCTGTGCCTTCGCACAATTTCTGGGCTGAGTCGTGTGGCTCTCCCAGCAGGTCTACCCACCTGCACACCTCCACCACTGCAGTTGCCTCCGAGCTTACCTGCTCCTTACCTAACCTATCTAACTGGGGAAGGCCCTCCTTGGCACTTACCCCCTCGGTGCCCTCTCTGGCACTGGGCTACCCGGGTCTGTCCTCCGGATCCTCGGGCCCCATCCACAACAACTCTACCGGCTCACAGAGCCCACCTGCGGCCTCACCTGGCCGACATCCTCACAGTGGCGGAGTGCCCATTTAACTACACACACTAACAGGCCACACGCCCAGCCATTTCCATGTCACTAATGCACCCATCCAAACACCATTCTTCCACATGCACCACAGATGCCAATATCCAACCACAATTTACCTATACCCTCTACCTAACTCTTAAACTACCCTCCCCGGGTATTCGCGATGGGGTCCATCCTCCCCATCCACTGCCTTCGCACCACCCACTCCACTCCACAGTTTCCACCATACTCACTCCACACCATCCATTCCACACTTCATGTATTCCATACCATTTATTCAACCATTCTCCATACACCTGTTCACTCACTTGCACACCTGTGCTCACACCTGGTGCCACCTGCACCCTCCTTCCTCCCAGGCTTCTTCATTCATTCAATACAATGCACAATCACAATTATTCCTCATACACTGCTCCATACACTTCCATGCTCAATACAACCCACATTCGCACTTTTCACCATAAACTTCTAACTCTCCAAACCATTGCCTCAGGCACCCAAATTCTCCCACACTCATACACACATCTTCCCCGAGCATTGCCTAGCAATTCCTCATTTGCTCAACATCAAGATTCTTCCACACACGGCATCATCTGATCTAACTACTCCCTTCTGACTTGGTGCTCCCCGTCTTCCCTTTAAACTAAGCACATACAACATCATTAACAACCATTCTAACCTCTCTACGTCCCCGACTACCTATACAATGTCGCTACTTACCTCTACAGTTACCTATGGTCATTTGTCTAGATCCCTATACATTATCCTAACCCTCCCTCGGCGAGCTTACACTGCCAAAACCCCATAACTAGTGCTCATGTGCCCGGGTGATGTGAGGGATGGTGGATTTACCATCCTTGCACATCGGGCATCTCCCACTATAAATTTTGCCCATCCAATTTTCAGCCCATCACTTTGCCAATCATCTGCCAATCATTTTTACCCATCAAATTTGCCAATTATTACTGCCAATCCTATTCACTATTCCCAATTTCGGATCAAAACACTATCATCATCACCGTCCATTAAACTTGAGCCTCTCGGTACGTCATTACCTCATTAAAAATCGGCTTCGCAAAGCCGAGCAATGAATTCGGGTGGTTTGTCTACTGTAGGTTGGGTCCGTCCGGCATTTACGATTCTGGGGAGGCGGCATGCTCGGCCCGAGATTCCACGCACCATCTCGGCGCGGAACCTTGCGGTCTCCGGCCCGATGACCGAAGCTCGCCCGGTCGGAACCCCGTCCCCGCCAGGGGGTGAAGGTCCGACCTGGCCCCCCTCCCCCGGAATCGCGCCGATCGCCGCTCTGACGCGGCACCGACCATTCAGTGCGGGACCCGGCCCGAATCGCGCACGACGCTCCGAAGAGCTACGCGCTTACTGTCCCGGCCGGTCCCCGCTGCAAACAAAGCACACCAAGTGCTCGCGTCGGCTATCCGTCGCCCTGAACGCTGCCCCGGTCAACGTCGATGCCTCCCGGACATGCTCACACCACTCGTTCCGTTTGTTGCTCATATATCCCATGCACTTCGTCAATTCCACCACCGTACTCCCTGTTACACACCACACCTCTCGCGCACCCTCTTGCGCACACTCGCCGTTCGCACACTTCCTTAACACACCTCCTCGCGCACCGTCTTGCGCACATTCTCCCGGTACGTACTCCGTACCACTCATGAGGGTGCACTCTTGCATCCACCCACTCACGCGCTCCGATGTGCTCCCCCGCACCCGTGCCACAACCAACTCAGGTGTGCATTCTCGCACACTCTCGACCATTCCAGGTGTGCATTCTTCCAATCCAGGTGTGCATTCCTTCTCACCTGCCACAACCAACTCGTACTCTGTGTCACTCTCACCCTCGCACGTACACTCCGTATCGCACAGACCCTCCGACGTGCATTCGCACTCGCACTCGGTATCACTCCCACACTTTGTAACACGCTCACTCTTTGATGCACACTTTTTCCTCACATGCGTGCCATTTCCTCTCACACAGCGCCCAACGGACCTCCCACAAACGCCCATAGTACGCTGGTATCCCAAGCGCGCGAAAATGCTTTTCGCGCCAAACATCCTTCTACAAAATCTTGTCGCACAATATACAGGCCGACTCACCGGGGGGATTCTTCTTCCTCCTCGCTCCAACACCTGCAAATCTTTATTGGGGTTATTAAGCACAGCATCGTGATGTGAGCAGAGACTTTTTTTTTTTTTTTTTGTATACAAGATCGAGGCTCGTGAAAGAGCGAACATTAATCACACGATTAATCACGTGAAAGAGCTAACACTTTGCACATTATCCATCTCTCCCTGCCGCGAGTGCTTTCCTACATCTGCGGTCTCTACAAGCCCAATTTCCACTACTGCTTCGAATGATTCGGACATAATTTCTTTTTCCTCGATGACCGCTGGCTTTATTAAAATTCCCTCTTCCACCTCAGCGGTCGCCGGCTTCCCCACACCCCGGGTCGCCATCTCTATACCCATCCAGTTACCTGTGCCTTGCTCTGACTCGCTCAACCTGCGCTCCTCGACCCACGTTACCCCGTGGCGCACCCTTGGGACCTTCTCGCCCAACCCATACGCCGATTTTATGGTTACCAGTACTTGCGCCAAAAAGTTCTGCAGGTCCACAACCCCTACTTGCGCAGCGGGCGTGGCTACTGCGGCCACGTGCGAGCCGCCGCCATTTTGTGCGCCTGAACTCCCCTCTACCGAATGCGTATTGCGCTCCTCCTCCATGATTCCCCCTGCCTCCCCGGGGTCCTGGGTCGACTCTACCCCCTCTTCTCGCTCCCCTACCGGCATCAGGTCGCCTTGATCATCCATGGCACGATTTTAATTTGGATTTTTAAATAAAATTTCGGTCAGTCGTAATTATGACCAATTTTTGTTTTTGCTGTTTAAAAAGAAATTTGGTTCGGGTCCAAATCTCACCCCCAGACACCAATTGTTATGGCCCATTGTACAATTGGTGTCCAAAATTTGGGCTAAATAAACTTAGTCCCAGGTTCCAGATCCCAACTCCTGACTACCAATTTATTGTTACGGATCTGGGACGACGGCACTCCCCTTGCCAAGGGGGGTTAACCCCTTGTCCTTTATACTGGCCATCGCCGATCCTGAGGGTATGACGTCAGGCCCGGTCAGTGCTGGGTAGGGTATTAGGCCTATCCGTCCGATGACCTAAGTACCAGCGCCTTCCGGTACGCAAGGAGATACCCCCGCTCGGACCGCAGTGTAATTATGGATTATGCTGAGCGAAGCGAGCTGCGGAATCCGAGCTGTTTAACAAGGACTAACCCGATTTTAAACGTTGGCCGAAATCGCACCACAGGAACTCAATGGGGAAATCTCTAAAGAGACCAAATGTGAAGAAGCAAAAGGGGTAAAGAAAGAACACAGGTATTTATTACTAATTATGTACAAAACCAAAGAAACCAAGGGAGAAGGAAAGAAATGAAAGTAACTTACAGAAGAAGAGGAAGACACAGTGCAATCCTTAAAACAAGATTAACTTATACCCAGGGACAAGACACACAAAACAAACTCACGTACACAAAAGGATGGAATGGCAGGGATGGTATGGGACGGCAGAGGCGGGTCCAGGCAGATGGTAGGCGTCGAGGTCCGGCTCCAAGCTCGCGCTTCGGTCCATGATTTTGGGGTCGAGGCGAAACCCGGCACACAGCTCCGCTCCGGGCTGGCAGCGAGGAGCCGGCAGCTCCACGTATTCGGTTTCACACCGGCAGCTTTCTCACTCGTCCTCCGCCTCCTGCGTCTCCGACGCTCCCTTAATACTCCACAGAATCTGCCTCTGGTCCAGCGCACCTCCCTCAAAAACCTCTCTCAGCTTCTCCTCAACTCCCCCTCAACTGAACTCTCAGCTCCTCCTCAACTGGACTGAGGTGGGGGCTCAGCGCGACGGGTTATATAACCACTCCCATGGAACTTTCGCGAACCTCCTCGATCGTTCTCTCTCCGCCCTCTCAGGCCAAACCCCTCATTCTTGGTTGGTTGTTCGGGGCTGGCTCACTCCTCCTCCCGATGATGAGGTGGGGCCACACCCTTCTCCGAGTTGACCACGCCGTAATGGAGGCAAATGCAGTTGGTAATAATGCAGTTGGAATTGGAGGCTTTGGGGAATTTGAAAAGGGGATCTATCTTATTTCATTTGATGCAACGCAATGAACTAGTGGAAAAACAGAGCCTTATACTGACATATAATAATGAGATAACTATTTAGAAGGGCCTATGATTTTCTACATGTATGCGATGGACTAGCTAAAGGGACGACCTTTGACCTTTACACAAATGGAGGTATTTACAGGAATCATTACATTATTTACAATGGGGGTATATTTACAATGAATTACACACACAGTGCACGGTTTCCCAAATCCGTTACAATATATATATATATATTAGGGTGGTGCTCAAAATATTTTTTTTTAAATATTTACTGGGACATGGCTTTATGTTGTTCCTTTGGTTCAAAAATGAAAAGACACCAAATATGAAAGCAATCTGATTTTATTTAGGGGTGCCACATCAGCCTTCAATCTAAAGGTGTCTACAAAACTTTTCTATATATGGATCGAAAGCAAAACCAGAAGTTTGTTTAATGAAAATCCACCCTCCACTCACTTTCTTTGTATTCTAGCAAACACAAGTTACAATAGCTGCACAAATAGCACTATATTGCTATGAAAACTCAAATTCAATGATAACAATCCAAATGTTCAGTTCATAAAATGAAGAGACACCATATCACATAATATTAAAAAACCCAAATATAATGAGAAATGTAACTCCTATTTCTGGGCCTGTTTCACCACTGTTGCCTTCTTGGCATCGGGGTACATCTTCCTGTGAGCAGCAACAACTTGGAGCAGAGCTTGCTTTTGCTCTTCATCCTTTGTAAGGAGCTTATTGTAGTCTTGTATCAATGCGACACCCCTTTCTGCCCTGTCGTTCACCACGACTAAGCCACTGGCGGCTTTCTTTGCTTCCTGAAAGCTGGTTTCTTGCTCCCATGAACCAGGATCCTTATCCATCCAATCAGTTGGGGTCCCTAGGATGCTGAAGAAATGCTTGGTGTGTTTTGTTATGAGGCCAGCGATTGACAGGGCGGTTCCTCGTTTGATAGCTGGTCTCTTTGGAGAGGGGTTTTCACCGTCATTTTTCAATGCTTCAATCATATTGATCTTGCTTTCTTTGTCAATTCTGGTGTCAAAGAATGCAAATGCCACTAGTACTGGGCTCATGTACCACGTGTGGCGGCCAAGTGCCTTCAAGGCTGCCTGAGCCATCTTCTGATTGATTTGTTCAAACTTTTCCAACTTCTTGAAGAGGTTAATGTCATTCAGGGGAGCCTCAATAGCTTGTGGAGCCCGAAACCAAGCCTGTACATACACAAGGCAGACAAAAATGTTGAAGGCTCGGAGTTCTCTCGCCTCTCGAAGTGTCAAGTGGAACTCTGACCGAAACATGAACACCTGTAGTGAATATAGTGCTTTTGCCATCCATCTGGCTCTGTGCATTGCTCCTGGAGCCATGATCCGGATTCCACGAGGTGGGAATCCTCCCATGTAGATGACAGTCAGTTCTAGGAGTTCACGATAATCATCTCGTGGCTGCTGATCTTTCAAACACACAAGAACGTTTTTGCTTCCAACACAGTGTCTACACTGTTTACAGTCTACAGTGTCTACACTCTACAAGGTGGTTACAGTGTCTACAGATCCCATTGAAGCCTTCCTCTCTGAGAATTGATCGTGAAGAAACTTCCTGTCCTCGGGGTTGGTGATTATGGCCTCCGAATCTGCATGCCTAAGATCAAACGTCTTCTCCAAGGAGGCCTTGAAGGATGCTTCCTTTTTCTCTTGGGTCGCACCACCCCGCTTTGCACCTTTTTGGAGGCTCCTCCATTCTTCATATAGCCTCTCCAAACGATGGATGCAGTGCTGCTTCGTCGTTGTAGGTAGGTGAGCTTTTTCCAGAACTTCACAACCTCTTCAATGGTGAGGGTTGCACTCTCCCGGGCAGTGCGATTCTCCTTCTTCAGGTGATGGAAAAACAGGACAAGAGATTGATGCACAGTCGGGAGCTTGGCACCTTTGATGGCATCTCCAGAAGTGGACCCAATGAGATACACATTATCCTGAGCCCGAGTTTTCAATGAAACACTGGTACTAGCACATGCCATATCTGCAAAATAAGCAAGAATGTGGGTAAAATCCTGTTAATTCTTACTCCACAGGGTCACTCTCTACAAAAGAGCCACAGTCAATAAGTTAGGCCTACATATTACACACTAAAAAAGCGTACCCCTGACCCCGGGAACCTGTACAAAACATGCATGAAAATTGCCCAGATAGTGATCATAGGAAGTCTCAAAACTGTATGTATAATATATTGTATATATATAATGTATAATGTGTATTTATGTATATTTATTATTTAATGTATATTTACTATATATTTATTTTTAATATTATATTTAATGTATATATATAATTATGTATTTATTTTGTGTATATACAGCCCAAAAAATGGGAATTCCTATTTTTGCATGGGGGAAAATTCATCACTGATGTGGTACCCCTAAATATTATTGGATTCCATTCAAATTTGGTGTGGTTTCCTTTGACACAAAAAGGAACAAAAATAGACCATGTCCCGGAGAAACTCTGCATTTTGATTTTTTGAAGCCCACCCTAATATATATATATGTCCATGTAATTAAAATGTACTTTCTGCATGTGTCTGGGCTTTGATTTCTATCCTTTCCTCTCTCAACTTGCCTTTCTTTTTTTAGCTGTTAGCTTCTATTCTCCCTCTCTATTTCTCCGTCCTACCTCTCCCCGCATCACGATACAGCCTGCATTAATTTCTCTCTCTTTCTCTCCCTTTCTCCTATCTCATCTCTCTTCTTATTTTGTGTAATTTCACTTGTGATAAAAAGAAATTGTCTTTTTCATGGCTAATATATCATCACCTTACTCTCTTCCCCGCCCCTCTCCTCTACCTCCTACTCCGCGATCGATACAGAGGATATCTTCGAACTATAGCCAATAAAGCAGCCCGAATCCCGCTTGCTTGCTAAAATGGCCGCGGTTCTGCTCCATTGCGTACTTCACCGAATTGAATGCGGTTTCGCACGAGTGGGCTATCTTGCTCCGCTTTACGATCTTTGCCTATAACCTTCCCGGGGCCTTTCCCGACATTTTTAGTTCTTTTTGAATGAATTTACTACTATAATTCAGCATTTACTCGCTGCCGTAGAAGATTGACTACTATAATTCAGCTCAGCTTTTAATTGCGAAATGGGCCCAGCCCGGCTGAGGCGGCATCGACCGGCCTCGCCACCTTGCCTATAGCCTTAATGGGGCCCGTCCCGAGATTTTTGGTTCTTTTTGAATGAATTTACTACTATAATTCAGCTTTTACTCGTGGCCGTAGAAGATTGACTACTATAATTCAGTTCAGCTTTTAATTGCGAAATTGCACAGCCCGGCCGAAGCGGCCTCAACCGGCCTCACGACCTAGCCCATAACCTTCCCGGGGCCCGTCCCGACATTTTTAGTTATTTTTGAATTAATTTACTACCATAATTCAGCTTTTACTCGCGGCCGTAGAAGATTGACGACAATAATTCAGCGAAGCTTTTAATTGCGAAATGGGCCCAGCCCGGCCGAGGCGACCTCGACCGGCCTCGCCACCTAGCCTATAACCTTCCCGGGG